>NW_027185771.1:15557705-15637326 GCF_028583685.1 Petaurus breviceps papuanus
ACACACACACACACACACACACACACACACACACACACACACACACACAAACTCTCTCTCTGTCTCTCACACACACACTCCCTCTCTTTCTCTCACTCTCACACACACACACTCCCTCTCTCTCTCTCTCTTACACACACACACATACACACACTCACACTCTCTCTCATACACAAATACATCCAAGTTTTGTGTAGGGCTGCTAGGCTCCAAGTCTGAGAGGCAGGAACAATCTGTCCCTCATTCCTTTGTCGCTGAGGGAAGGACATTTATTCTGATCACGTCTGCTGTGTGTGGCACTGGGAGAGAGGCCACCCTTCCCTCCCCTGCTGCCCAGGGCTCAGCGAGGGAAGGGGCCTGGTGGCCTAGCAGGTAGAACTTTGGGCTCTGTAGTAAGAGGTCTGCCTGGGACTTTGGGCTTTCTGTCTCTGGGTTCTGATGTTGACCTGTAAACTGAAACAGGAGGAATTTTAGAGAATTAACTCAAAGGAATCAGGTGAGAGGGTGTTCTCTGCTTTAGGGCCCAGGCTTTCCTGTCCCCCACCCCCTACTCTCGCACCCCTCTTCCTGAGCTGACCTGCCCTTCTGCCTCGTCCCTGAGCCCACATTAGTGACTACCTCCTGCCCAGCCAGGAAAGTGTGGTCTTGACTCTGATCCCTCACACCCACCCCACACTGAGCACAGATTAAAACCCTCTGGAGCCTGATTGGCCAGGGAGAAGCCAGCCAGGCATGACACCCCCCTCTGCCCAGTGGGGCCCCCCCTCCACCCTTCCCAGGAGCCTGGAGTCTAGAGCCGGGCCTCCCTCCTTGGGGAGCACCTTTGCAGCTGGCTTGATGGGGGACAACCAGGGCCCTCTTCATGGTGAGTAGTCTGCTCTTTGCAGGTACCCCCGACCCAGCCCTACACCCCAGTTCTCTTCCAGCAGTGGGATGACTGGGGGGGATACACTGATGGATTATCTTCGGTATCCTTTCTGCCAGCCTTCTCTGCCTCATTCTTTGTCCTCTTTATCCTCCCTCACACTTGTGACCCTTCCCTGGCTAGTGTTCCCCCCCTCTGTGTCTCATCCCTACCGTATGTGTTTGCCCAATTAGGACCTTCCCTCTATTAATCCCTCCTTTTGCTCCCTTGGTTTTTCCCTGCTGGACCCTCCACATCTTGTCTTCCCCCTTCAAAGTTCCTCTGACCGTCTGTCCTTCCCTACTCGGAGCCTTTAGCCTCTGCCCCTTAACCAGCCTTTCTCAGAAATCTTTTAAAAACTCTTTTAAAAACTTATTTGTCTCACTGTTTCTCCGACCTCTCTCTGCTGTTCGGCCCTTGTGTTTATGGCTAAACAGACCGAGGGTCTCTGACTTGGTACTGAGAGGTGGGGGGGTGTCAGCCTTGGGGAATCACCCCAGCTCCACAGGTGATCTGAGGGTGACTTTCCAAGGGCCCCTGGGCTGGATGGAGGCTGCCTCCACTCTGGTTATATGCCACAAGTCATAGCCTGAGGATTTAGGGCCCCGGTGGACTGGACTGAGACTCAGAAATGGGCCATAAGCTGTTCTAGGTCACCCATGTTGAAAATTGCAAAGCCAGCATTGGAAACCAGGTCTCCTGACTCAGAATTCAATGCTCCCATCACCATTCTGTGTTGCCATCACAGCTGCCCAAAAGAGATTGGCACAAGGAAGCAGGATATCTTGGTCCTATGTCTTACCCACCTGGCTTGCCATGGAACTTACTCTAGGGACTTAATTTCTTCAGTTGTTAAATGAGGGATTTGGGCTAAATGTGCCCTGAGGTTCCTTCCCTTTCAGACATGCGGTGATTCTCTCCAGTCCCTCATCCCATGCCCGCAATGATCTCTCCTCACCTCTGTCTCCTGGCTTCCTTCACCTCTCCACTAAAAGCATTTTTTCTGCATGAAGTCTTTCAAGGTCCCCCTTAATGCTGGATTACCCTTCTCCTGCCCTGCACGTATTTGTATGCACATAATTGGCATGTTGTTATCTCCCCGTTGTAATGGAATTTCTGAAGACATTTTTTCCTTTCTATCTTCAGTACTTAGTACAGTGTATCTGGTGCATAGTGAGTGCTTTATTAAAGGTTGGTTGACTGACTTACCCTCTCTGAGCTTCTGTGTTCCCCCCTAAAGAACTCAGAACTACACAGATATGGGGATGGAAGGCAGGGGGCCTAAGTTTTTGCATCACTGTAAACTGAGGCAGTAGGAGAGGCTTTTTGTTGTTGTTGGCCAGGTGGCTGTGACCCAAAGAATGGGATGAATTGAGTGCCACCAGGCCTTAGGCATGGTGGCTGGCGTGCCTGCTGTTGGAAGGGCTTGGCGGTGTCTGTCTTAGGCAGCAGTCAGTGGTACAGACATGTTGGGACCTGCTGTAACATTTTTTAAATTACTGAGAACTGAGAAGCAAGCCAGGTTCTCCAGGACTCCACATACAGCTGGAAACTGGGGCCTGGGTTAGTCTGAAACAACCCAGATCCCCTAGTGCCTCCAGTCCCCCTGAATCAGGGGTTCTTAACTTTAGTTAATCAAGAATGTCCCTTGCAATGTATGGGAAAGTTGATATTTCTTTTTTTTTTATCTTAAATTTTATTTTTTTCCCAAATTATGTGTAATATTAATTTTACCATTCATTTAAAAAATTTTGAGTTCCAAATTCTCTCCCTAGCTCCTTCCTCTCCCTCTTTGAGAAGGCAAGCAATTTGATTTAGATTATATATGTGTAGTCATGCAAAACGTATTTCCATATTGGCCATATTGCAAAGAAAGCTCAGACCAAAAAAAAAAAACCCCAAAAATCGAACTCTGAGAAAAACAAAGTAAAAAAAAAAGTATGCTTCAATCTGCATTCAGACTCCATCAGTTCTTTCTCCAAAGGTAGATAGCATTTTTCATCATAAGTCCTTTGGAATTATCTTGGATCATTGTATTGCTGAGGATAGATAAGTCATTCACAGTTGATCATCATACACTATTGCTATGACTGTGTACAGTATTTTCCTGGTTCTGCTCACTTCACTTTGCATCAGTTCATGTAAGTCTTCCCAGGTTTTTCTGAAACCATCTTGCTCATCATTTCTTATAGCATAATACTTTTCTGTCACAGTCATGTACCACAACTTATTCAGCCATTTCCCAATGGATAGGCATCCCCTCAATTTTCAGTTCTTTGCTACTCCTCCCCCCTCCCCCCGCCACAGCTTCTATAAATATTTTTCTACATATAAGTCCTTTTCCCTTTTCTTTGATTTCTTTGGGATACAGTGCTATTGCTGGGTCAGGGTATACTCAGTTTTATAACTCTGACCTTAATTCCAAATGGTTCTCCAGAATGGTTAGATCAGTTCACAACTCCACCAACAGTGCATTAGTGTTCTAATTTTTCCACATCCACTCCCAACATTTGTTCTTTTTCTTTTCTATCATAGTACCCAATCTGATAGGTGTGAGGTGATACTTCAGAGTTGTTTTAATTTGCATTTCTCTAATCATTAGTGATTTAGAGCATTTTTTTGTCTGACTATTGATAGCTTGATTTCTTCTTCTGAAAACTACCTGTTCATATTCTTTGACCATTTATCAGTTGCGGAATGACCCATATTCTTATAAATTTGACTCATTTCTCTATATTTTTGAGAAATGAGGCCTTTATCAGAGAAACTAGCTGTAAAACTCTTCTCCCCCTCCCCGTTTCCAGCTTTTCTTCTCATGTAGGCTGCATTGGTTTTGTTTATGTAAGTCCTTTTTAATTTCAATGTAATCAGAATTATCCATTTTATATCCTGTAATGCTCTGTCTCTTTTTTTGTCATAAATTCTTCCCTTGTCTATAGGTCTGACAGTTAAAATATTCCACACTCCCCTAATTTGCTTATGACATCACCCTTCGTGTCTAAATTACGCACCCATTTTGATCTTATCTTGTGTATGGTGTGAGATGTTTGTCTATACCCAGTTTCTGCCAAACTGGAAAGCTGGTATTTCTTACATGGTTATATGATGTAGGAGATTGAATTTTTTAGATCTATGTTGTGGAAGGGACACAGTAGAGGGAGAGTAGGATAAGTGTTCTTTATATACCTATATTGAGCAGTATGCTTTACTAGCTGTCAGTGGGGAAGTTCTTTTTTATACACCTGTACCTCAGGTATGTCCTTTGTCTGCCTATATAGGGGAACAGAAGGGATCTTTATATCTTTAGAATAATTTAGGGAATTTGCACACTCTTAATGCAGGGTGGGAAGCTATGTGGGGTATTGGGTTCAAATCCAGCCTCTGACACTTTGTAGCTGTGTGTCCTTGGGCAAATCATATAACCTCTGCCTCAGTTTCCCCATCTGTAAAATAGGAATAATATTACCACTTACCTCTCAGGGTTGCTAGGATCAAACAAGCTAATATTTTTAAAGTGCTTTGCAAACCTTCAAGTGTTCTGTAAACATTCACTATTATTTTTTGCATATCTGTATGAGGATAGGAATGTCTTATGTATATCCCCACTGTGGGAGAGAAGAGATGATATTTTATACATCCACATGCAGGAGAATACAGTTTGCATTCTGGTACTTCTTGGGGGAAGGTGGAGAATGCGCTTTGCTTGCCTGTTTGGGGCTGGGGGGTGGGGCCAAATACCTGTCAGCTGCTCCCCTTTGCTACCTGGTCACTGCATCCTTGTTAAAGGTCAGTCCTAAGTAAGAATTCAGGGATGGAAAATCTAATTCCAAGACCAGCTGATTGGGCGGACAAATCTAAGCTTGGCCACGGTTCCTCTTGGGAGTGGGCTGAAGGTCAGCAGCCTCCTCTGTGTAGCCGGAGAAGGGAACTGGATCCAAGGGCATGTTATTGGGTATTTGGGGAGATTGCCCCAAACTTTGTGGGATGTTCTGTTGCCCTTAAGATCGTGGGATCATAGATTTAGAACAGGAAGGAAACCTTAGTGGCTTCCTCACACCACCTCCTCGGTTTTACGTCTGAGGAAAACAGTCAACAAGCTTTTATTAAGAACTTACTGTATTCTAGGCACTGTGGTAAAAATGAAATGTAATGAGTGCAATGAAAAGCAGAAACGATCCCTGCCCTCAAGGAGTTTATATTCTAATAGAAGAGGCAATGTGAGGATAACTAGGTAGGTCTATGATATATACAAAGTATACGAAAGTTTGTGGTTTGTCCTTCATTCTCCAGGAGGACCTTGATATCAGGGAGGTGATGCCATCACTTGCAAGTGAACTGGATTTAAGTGAGGCAGGGCTGTGCAGTCACCAGCCTCACTTCCTCCTCTAGAGTCGTCTGGGTCCAGGGGCAAGGTATAGATCAGAAGGACTGGTGATGGCCTCAGGTGCATTAGGAGACCTCAGCCTTTTTGAGTTAAGGTCTTTCCCAGGTCTCAGTTTGACTGAGGCAATGCCCATTCAGTGAGAAGTGAGGCTAGGTAAGAAATGAGGCAAAGAATGGCTTTTTTTACCTAGTCCAAAAAAAAAAAAAATCAGTCTGGTAAGGGAAGACCCTCAGGATTTCTTGCCAAACAGAAACAATGCTATTTATACTCACTCTGAACCATCAGGGCCCAAACAATGACCAAGTGTGCTTGAAGGGAATCTGGGAGAGGAAGGTGTTGGGGGAGGAGCACTGGGAAAGGCATTCTGGGCTTTGAAGGAAGCCAGGCCCACGAGGTTAGGTGATTGGCCCAAGGGAGAGTCTCAGAGCTGGCATTTGAATTTAGGTCTTCTGGTTCCAAATCTGGCCTTCAAAACCCATCCTTGGGGCGGCACCAGCCCTGGAGTCAGGAGGACCTAAGTTCAAATCCAGCCTCAGACACTTAACACACACACCAAAAAAACAAAACAAAACCTAGCCATGTGACCTTGGGCAAGTCACTTAACCCCAATAGCCCTCCAAAAAGCAAAAAAACAAACAAACCCATCCTTGTATTAATCAGATGCCAGCAGAGTATTGACATGTTGCAGGGCTTCAGGGGTCTGCCAAGATGTCTTGGCTGTTCATGTGCTAAGATGTAGGTGTAGCAGCTTGGGTCAGTGACCCCTAGAGTGGCAGGACCCTTCTTTGATTTCTGTGGGGTGCTCTGTGGCACCTTTTACCCCTCTGTGTGGGCAGAGTTCACATTTTCCACCTCATGGGCCCTCTAAGAAAGAATCTTTGGAAGAAAGAAGGAGGAAAATAATGAGTAAAAAGCAGAATAAACTCTGGAATCAGGTCCAAGGACCTGAGTTCAAATCCTGATTTTGCTACTTGTCACCTAGGGAAAGTCTCATCCATTTCAGAGTTATTTTTTTAAAATATATAATACAAAATATAAAGGATTACAAAGAATGCTAATTATATTGAAATAGAGTTATAATAAGAAAAAAAAAACAAGTTCACAAACCCCTGGGAAAGACCTCTGGTCTAGTGTGTTTTACACTGTGGGGAATGAGGAAAGGGAAACTGGCCCAGAGTGTGGGGGGTGATTGGGTGTTTTCCCACAGGGGCCAAAACCTTTCAACCATAGTGTATGACAGCATGTGAGGTTCTTTTAACCCTGAACACCGAAAGTATCTTCTGCGTTGGCGATAATGTGAGCAAGGTTAATCTCTCCCTTCATCTTCCTGTCCCCCAGAGAGGGAGGGGAGTGTGAGCTCCAGCTGAGGCATTTCCTGGGTGAGTTGGAGGGACAGGCCAGGGAAGCCCCAGTGCCAGCTGGAGATGCCCAGGCCTTTGCTCATGGGTCATGTGAGAGACAGAGAGAGGAGAGAGAGGAGAGAAGAGGAGAGGAGAGGAGGAGGAGGGGGAGGAGGAGAGACAGAGAGACAGAGAGAGACAGAGATAGAGAGAATAAATGAATATCTTGGTGGCCCACACCTGGCCTGAAACTTGGGCCTGAGGCAGGGATAGCTTGTCTCATCTCAGAGATCAAAGAAAACAATGGAGGATAGTTTCTTGGTTTGAATTGTTTATTCTCCTAAATAAAATGTCTCAACTGCAGTTTAATTATTGATTAGTATGACCATTAGAGCCAGAAGCCTTTCCCAGTTTGCACCCTCCTTATCTGGAGCAGGAGTCAGATGGCTGACCAGATAGTGGGGCTTTTTGAGTAGCAGAGACATCCCTACCTGCCCTCTGGCCATTTTCCCCTGAGTACATCTGATTCATTGCTTTCCAGGGTTTTTCAGTCAAGAACAGGAGTTCTTAATTTGGGCTAAATTTCAAGGAGTGAATGGGGGGAAAAAATAATGTCTTTATTTTCATTAACCATTGATTTCCTTTGAATTCCTATGTTTTTTATATTATGCATTTAAAAACATTATTCAGGGAAGGGGTCCATAGGTTTTCCCAGACAGCCAAGGGGTTCATGATGTAAAAAACTTTCAGAATCGCTGGTCTAGAAATGAGCTTGATCCTTCTCCCCAAAGTGGAGGATCCCTAAGTCACTGAGGGGAAGTATTGGGGGTGGGGAGCCCTCCTCTTCTGGGACTTGGGGCGGAGCACATCGTCTCAGGTCCTCCCCATGTAGCCATCCCCCCTGCCTCTCCCAAGGCAGGCTGTGTATGAGATGGGGTGGGGCAGCAGGTGAGACTCTGAAGCAGGCTGCCCCTGCTGTAGCCAGGGGCTCTGGTTTCTAGATCTTGCCCTCACTTGCCGTCATGTAGGTTGGGAGCACACTTAACTAGCTCCTTTTCCCCTCACGCCCCCAAAGACAGACACTGGTCCTCATCCCAGTGTGTGCTTGCTGTCTGGTCCAGTCATGGCTTGTTCCTTCCATCCCACCCCCCACTATGTGTTTCTGCTTGTTTACCCCAGGCACTGAGCTTTCTCTTTCTGTTTTTTCCCACCAAGGACAGGACCCACATCTGTGTGATCCCATGTGGGGCAATTAAACTGTTATTAAAGATGTGGGGGGAGGAAGGTATGGTGGAAAAAGGTAAATTCAGGGGGGCTGTTTGGGGTACTGGAGGAAGAACTGAACCTGGGCCTGAACTGCCTCAAAGCTGGGCCTTGAGCAGGATTCCAGATGTGGGGGACATTCAAGGACTGTGTGATCAGGTGTGAATCTTTAGGTCTATAGGGAGGGAGGGAGGGAGAAAGCCTTCCATAGGAGTCATGAGGGCTTGGTCACCTCCAGAATTAAATAGAAAGTATTTTGGCATTTAAAGCCATTCACCACCTGGTTCCTCTTACTTTTGACATCTTCTTACATACCTCTATGAGCTCTGGGATCCAGCCATACTCGCTCAGCCTTTTTGCTGTTCCGGACTGGCTCTTCCCCATGTGGAGAACACTCTCCCTCTTCGTCCCCACCTCCTGGTCTCCCCGGGTTCCTTCAAGGCCTAGTTAAAATCCTGTCTTCTCTGAGAAGCCTTTTCCAGTCCTCTGTCCTTCTTGTGCCTTCCCTCTGTTGATGGGAATCATTTATCCTGAGGATAGCTTGTTTATACATGATTGTTTGCATGTGGTCACCCCATTAGACTGTGAGCTCCCTTGGAACAGGGACAAATCCTTTGTCTTTCTTGTATCCCCAGTGCTTAAGTACAGGCCCTGGACAGAGTTAAGAGTTGACTTGACCTCTTGGCGCACTTGGCAGCACTTACCTTACTAGCCAAAGGCCTGACAGTGGGGCCAAGAACTTTGTTATGGAAAGTCAAGAAGCGTTTATTAAATTCAGTGGATTTGGAGTCCAAACACTTGGGTTTGAAACTACCTGTGTGACCTAGTAAAGTACCTTCCCCTCTTGGGCCTTGATTTCTTCATCTATAAAATGGGCAAGTTGGACCTGTGAGGCCCTTTGAAGCTCTAAATTGTATGACCCCATCAATGAATCAATCAGTGAAGTATTGATTAAACACCTGCTCTGTACTAGGCACTGAGGGAGATTTTTGGGGGAAGGGATGGGGAATGTTTTTTAAATTAATTTTTTATTTAACAAAAAAAATCAATTGTCTCTCCCACCACATCCCCACCACTGGAAAAAAAAATAAGAAAAGCCTTTTTAACAAATATTCAAGCAAGTTAAGCAAAGCAAATTCTCACATTGGACATTTTCTAAAAAATATATGATGTCTGAGTCCTTCACCTCTTCATCATTCATTTTTGGTTTTCTAGGACCAGATAGTCATTATGTTCATCAGAGGGTTTGCAGGGGTGGGGAACCTGTGGCCTGGAGGCAGCAGGTTCCCCACCCCAGAGGCTTTTGAAGTTGTCTGTGTTTATAGTGTTGTTATATAAATTGTCCTGCTGGTTCTGCTTTCTTCACTCTGTATCAGTTCATTGAGTCTTCCTAATTTTCTCTGAAATCATTCCCTCTGTCATTTCTTATAGCACAATAGTATTTTTTTTTTTTTTACATTCATCTTCCAGAATTTGTTCTGCACTGGGGGATATTGATGCCAACTTTGGACTGGGGGGATGGGGTACCATATTTGGAGTCAATATTAGGCCTTGATTGGATTTGAATTCCAGGTCATTCTATATGTGATATTGGTCAAGTCTATTTCCTTCTCTTCTCCTACCCCCAACTTCAGTTTCCTCATCTGTATAATGGACGAAATTGGCTTAAATGACCTTTAAAGCCCCTTTCTGCTCTAACATCCTAGGATCCCACAACCAAGATTCTCTTCCTGGCTCTCCCTTGTAATTCAGCCTCCTGGCCATTCTCCTGGGGGTATAAAGGAGGAAAGGTCTTGAAGCCTCTCCCACATACACAGGCCCCCACCCCTAGGGCTTTGACTTCAGTGGGGATGGAGAGGCCTTTGGAGCCTGGAATGCCTCAGCACTGTTGCCGTGGCAGCCAGCTGGGAGGCCCCCACCTCCCACCTGTGGGGGCTATCCCAGAATACCTCCCGCTGTTTCAGGCTCCTACCATAGAGGAAGCTTGAGGGGTTCCTCTCTGCCCACCCCAAGGGGGCATGTTGGGATAGGTAGAGGAGGTGCAAGGCCCTGGGCAGCATCAGTGACCACTATGGACGCCTTACCAGATGGCTCCTTCTGTGATCTTATCTGCCTCGAAGGTGGGATGGCTGAGCTGCTCCGGCAGGAGTTTGAGCCTGTGCTCATCAGGCCCAGGACCCTGGGTAGGTTGACATGAGGTAATGTCCCCGTGCCTCGGTTTCTCTTTCAGGGCCATCTAGGCAAAGACTTCTTTCTGGATTCTGGATTTCTGGATGGAGTTAGGGGACTTAGGTTCAAACCCCCATTTTCAGTTCAGACCCCCAAATCAGCCTTTCGGGGCCTCAGCTTCCTCATCTGTAGAGCTTAGACTGACTGATCTGTGAGATCTCTTCCAAGCTAATGAATTCCACTCCTCAGCTCCTTCTCTCAGGATCTCTCGTTTCTTTCAAGGCCCGGGTCAGGAGCCCCTTTCTACAGAGGCCGTTCCTGGTCCCCTCTCTGCCTTCCTGCCCAAATCACTTGGTATCTCGTTTGTAGATACATCCGTCCATACACAATACACGCACATGTCTGTATGTACACATGTATCTAACGCATAGGCCTACGTGTTATTGTGTGTATGTTGGTCACACACCTATATTTGTGTGTTTGTTTTTATTACACACATGTATACACGTATGTGAACAACAACATCAAGGTGTGTCTATCATGTCTATATGTATACATGCATCCAAATGTGTAGGTGTTGTCTCCTTGGCCTCGACTATAAGCTGCTTGGAGGCAGGGATGGTCTTTGCTTTTGTAAAGTTCTTTCTGATTATCATGACTTAGATGCACATTTAAGTCTGACTGCCCTGTGGAGTGCAGGTTCTAGTAGCTTCTGCCAAATGGGAAAAGCATCAGGTGTTGGCCTGGCCACGGACTGTTCGGAGAGATGGTCTGTAGGTTAATGAAAGGTTCAGACACAAAAACTGCCAAACCATGGGTGGTTGAGATCTTTGTCAGGAAAAAAAGCAAGGCTGCTGCGGAAATCAGAGAGCCATGAAGTGTTGGAGTATTTTTTTCTTTTTGAATTGGATCAGGTGAGATTATAACTGTCAAGTGCTTAGCACAATGTCTGGCCCATAGTAATGTTATACAAATGTTATCTATGTGATAGAAATGTTGTAAATGCTGCTATCATCATTGTTATTATCATTGTTATTGTTATATTTGTAAAGTTCTTAGCACAGTGCCTGGCCCATAGTAAATTCTACATAATTGATAGCTGCCCTTATTTTTGTTACTATGTTGGTAAAGTGGCCAGCACATAAATGATAGCTATAATAGTAATTATTATTAATGCTTTCACTGGTATAAGGGACCCCGGGGAGGAAGCTCCCTCCACCTGTGCAGGTGTATGCTGTCTCTGCAGTTTGTAGTCTTGGGGCACTGATGGTTTAAGTGACTAGCCCAGGCTCCCATAGCTGGTACATGCAGAAGCAGGATTTGAGCCCAGATCTTCCTGTTTCCAAGGCTGACCCTTCACTTCTTTTCTTCATACCCAGGGCTATGCCGGGCTAGCCTGGCCTGGCCCTCTGGCCCTGCCCCGCTGTGCAGGCTGCAGAGTTCCTGGGTCAGTGTGTGACAGGCCACTGGGACAGGTGCGTCCTCTGCCTGCAGTAGCATCAGGGAAGGAGGAGGAAGGGAAACGCCCACGCGGTATTAGCATCGTGCTAGTCTGCCCATGGAATGTAGATTCCATTCCTACAGGGAGCCAGAAATGTAGAAGGGAGGAGAGGAATTTAGAGGGAGAAAAGAGATGAGAGGGAGGCAGGGACCAGCTCGAGTAACCCTGTAAGGGACTGGATCCTCACACAAGCCCCAGGAAAAGGCTTGGAGTGAGGAAATCAGGTCTTGGGGCCCAGGTACTCCAGACTCACTGTTATCTCCGGCAGATCCCTTTTCCTCTCTAGACCTCAGTTTCCTTTCCTGTAAAATGGAAGAGTGAAACTCTGAGGCAGTAGATAATGCAGGAGATAGAATGGTGGAATTGGAGTCAAGGAGTCCTGGTTCAAATCCCACCTCAGACACTTCCTGGCTGTGTGACCCTGGGCAAGTCACCAATCCTTTCAGCTCGTTTCCTCATCTGTAAAATGGAGATGATATCGGCATCTTCCTCCAAGGATCAAATGAGATCTTTTTCAAGAGCTTTACAACTTTAAAGTTCTCTATAAATGCCGCTCACCATCACTATTGCCACCACTCGGCTAGTTCTGGCATTCTCTGCAGGAGGACGGTGTGGTCCTGTGGAAAGCTGTGGAGCTATAGATTTCTCATGGACAGGCTGCCTTTGCTGACCTGTTGGCACTGGCCTCCTGACCCAGCTCCTTGAGGCCAGGGCCTATCTTCAGCCTTTAGCACAGTGCCTGCCATGTAGGTGTTTGTTGATTGACTGATTGAAAGGCCTGGAAGCATAGTGAGAAAAAACTTTGGCTCCGAGTCCTGAGTTCTCATCCTGACTGCCATCTCCTTGCGGTGTGGCCTTGGCCTCTTAGGCCCTTTACTGATCTGAGCCTCAGTTTTCTCATCTGTGAAATGAAGGTAATATTCGTCCTACCTGCCTCCTCGGGCTTACAGTTGTAAATCCCAAAGTGCTGCAGAAATATGAACTGCTATTAATTACTATTATCCACTTCGCCGTAAGGAGGTTGTTTTATTAATACTCTTTGAGACCAAGACCCACACGGACCGTTCATTCCCAGAGTGTCATGTCGTTCGGCCTACATTCCTTCCCCTCCCTAGCCCACGCCCAGATTCTGCCACCTGTGCTCTTTGGCATGCCTGCATGGTCTGCGCCTGGTGGGATTCTCTAATCCAGTCTTAGAGCTAGGAGGGATTCTACACTTGCTTCATTTTACAGGTGAGGAAACTGAGGTCCACAATCACCATGCGCAGAGATGGAACCAGAACTCAGTTTTAACTGCCCGGACCGATCCTCTTTCTCCTTTGTAGAGGGGCAGGTAGCGCCTCCCTAATAGAGAGCTCCTTGAATCCTCATTTTCTAAATGAGGGAAACTGAGGCAGGGAGGTGGGGCCTTGCCCGACGGTATCACACAGGCCATGAGTAGCAGGGCCAGGATTTGATCTTGGGTCTGCTGACTTTCCGTCCCATCCTGCGGCCTCCCATGCAGACATGACTACACAGTCCTGTCTGATACCCGGGCTCACATGCCATCATGCATCTGAAATGTGCACAGACCCACAGGCTGGTCTAGTCCAGGCCGCTGCTGAGGGCTGGGCTGCAGAGGTGGGAGATGGTTACTTCATCTGCTTCCTCTGTGGCTTTAGCATCCCTGGCCAGCAGAGGAAGGAGGGAAGGAGGGAGGGATGGACGGAGAAGAGGGGGTATGTAGGTGTTGCTGTGGATAATTAGTGACTCTGTTCCCAACCCTGACTGGTTGCAACAGACCCAGGGAACTGCTGTTCCCAAGTCAAGGTCAGCCGGTTCAAAACCAGCATTGACTAGTCCGTGACGGAGCTGTCCTGGGGGTGGTGGCTTTGGATGGAGTCTGTGCAGCCTGGTGTTCCGGCAGCGGTCCTTGCAGCCCCAGCTCAGTTAGAACGGAGGCACGGTGTAAGGGGGAGCTGAAGCGGGCCCAGAAGACCTCCGAGTCAGTCTGCCCTTCTGAGTTCGAGTCCCCTTAATAATAATACTCCCGAGTTCTTCTCTTGGGGGGTTCTTCACACTGGTGAGAGCTGGAAGAGACCACAGGGCCATTTAGAACTTGGAAAGAAGCTGAGATGTCTAATTCAGCCTGCCCCACCCCCATTTTACAGATGGGGAGACTGAGGCCCAGAGGCATTACATGACTGTGCAGGCAGCAGAATAACAGCTGGGGTTTGAACTCAGTACTCTGCCTCGGACTCTAATGCTCTTTCCTTTGTGTGTATTAAGTGTTTACTATGCACCGCAGACTCTGCCAGGTGCTGGTGAGACGAAGACTAAAGTGAGATAGTCCTTGCCCTCCAAGAACTTGTATCCAGATGGGTGGAAAATAACAAGGAAAAGCAAATTCAGAATATGGTATGATAATGATACTTTGCATTGTGCCGGATACTGTGCTAAGAGCTTCACGTTTATTATCTCACGTGACCCTCACAATAACCCTGGGAAGCAGGAAGCTATTATTATCTCCGTCTTATAGATACAGAAACTGAGGCAGAGGTGAAGTGACTTGCCCAGGGCCACCCAGCTAGTAAGTGCCTGAGACTGGATTTGAACTCAGGTCCTCTATCCACTGTACCACTTAGTTGCCCCTAGCATATAGCTGTCCCTAGAAGAAGAGGCGTTAACAGCTGGGGCAGGGTCAGGATTTGCTTCCTAGCGGAAGGGGTATTTGAGTTAATCTGCTTCAGTCTAACCCTGAACAGGAGTTATATTTAAACATTTATTAAGTGCCTATTATTATTTTTGCTTTTTGGAGGGGGGAAGGCAGGGTAATTGGGGTTAAGTGAGTTGCCCAAGGTCACATGGCTAGTAAGTGTTAAGTGTCTGAGGCTAGATTTGCACTCAGGTCCTCCTGACTCCAGGGCTGGTGCTCTATTCACTGCACCACCTAGCTGCCCCTTAAGTGCCTATTATTAAGTGGCTAGGCACTGGACATCCAAAGATAGTACAGCTCCCCTTTTTTTTCTCCCCCCAAAAGGGGGTGGGGGAATAAGCATCAGTCTCTGCTCTTAAGGAGTTTACATTCCATTGGAATCCCCTCAACAGGTGCCCACCCAGCCTCTCTTTGAAAATCTCCAGTGATGGGGTTGCTACCATCTTCCAGGGCTGCCTGTTCCACTTTGGAACAGCAGTAGTTGTCAGGAAATTTTTCCTTAAATTGAGTAAAAATGTATTTCTTTGCAACTTGCTCTGAATTATACCCTCTGGTGCCAAGCCAAATAAATCTAATCTCTGTTCCCCAGGACAGGCTCTCATCTACTCAAAGATCAATCACCCAACATTTATTTAGTGCCTTCTGTGTGCCAAGTGCTGAGGGTACAAAAAAAAGGCAAACAACAGTGCCTGCCTTCAGGAGCTTACAGTCTAATGGGAGAGGTAGCATGCTGACAAGGCCATACAAATCAAGCTATATGCAGGATAAATAGGAAGTGATTAAGAGAGGGAAGGGGCTAGAATCAAGAGGGGGTGGGAAAGGCTTCCTGTAGGTGGTTGGATTTTAGTTAGGACTTAAAGGAAGCCAGCAGTGGGAGTGGAGGAGGGAGAGTGTCCCAGGCCTGGGGCACAAGCCAGAGAGAATTCCCAGGGCCAGGAGATGGAGGGTCTTGTTCCTGCATCAGCCAGAAGGCCAGGGTCACTGGATCAAAGATGTTGGGGAAGAAGGTGTAAGAAGACTGGGAAAGTGGGGGGGGCCGAGTTATGAAGGGCTTTGAATACCAAACGAGCATTTTGTATTTGATCCTGCAGGCAGTGGGGAGCCAGTGGGTTTATGGAGTAGGGGATGATGTGATCCATCCTACACTTTAGGAAAATCACTCTGGTGGCTGAATGGAGGATGGACTGCAGTGGGGAGAGACGTGAGGCAGGCAGACCCAGCAGCGGGTTATTGCAGTAATCCAGGTGTAGGGTGATGAGGGCCTGCACCTGGCTGGTAGCGGTGTCAGAGGAGGCCTTGGCAAGGTGGCGGCTAAGAGATAGCGAGGAGCCCCCATGATGCCCTGAAGGACAGGAAGGCTGGTGTTGCCCTTTATAGAAGCAGGGAGGGGGCTAAGGGGGAAAGGTACTGTGTTCAGATTTGGATGTGTTTAGTCCCAGGTGTCTCCTGGACATCAAGCCTGAGGTGTATAAATGGCATTTGGAGATGTAAGATTGGGGGGGTCAGCAGAGAGATTGGGGTAGATTTAAGAATCATCTTGGTCATTATATCCATGGGAGCTGAGATCCCTGAGTGAGGGAGAAGAGGACAGAACCCTGAGGGACATCTGTGGTTAGAGAGCTTGATCTGGAGGAGAATGGAGCAAAGGAGACAGCAGAGTGGGCAGAGAGAGGAGATGGTGGTGTCCTGAAAACCGAGAGCTACCAGGGAGGAGAGGGCTGTCAGCAGTGTCGGAGGCCGCATGGAGGTCAAGGAGAATGAGGCTGCTGGACTTGGCAGCTCAGAGGTCACAGGTGACTTTGGAGAAAGCCAGTTCCGGGAATGATAAGGTCAGAAGCCAGCCTAAGGGGTTAAGGAGAGAAAGTGAAGGCGCTTATCGTCCATGGCTGGCCTTTGTGGAGTTGAGCTGCAAAGAGGAGCCTAGTCTCCCTAGGAGGCCTTCTGGAGGGATCCCTAATTCCTCCCAATAACCCTTGTAATGCCCGCCCGGCCCCTCCCCCATCGAAGGGAGTGAAGCATTTTGCAAACAAACCTAAAGCTGTTTGGTGAGGAGCCTGGGCAGCTTTGAAGGAGTCCACCTGGCACTGGGTGTGAAAGCAGTCTTGTCCCACTCAGGGCCAGCTGGCTCTTTTTATCAATAAGCAGAACTCTGGAGGAATAATGGTAGCGTGTAGTAACCCCTGTGTGTATAAAGCTTGCCAGGCTCATCTAGGGAGCCAGTGTGAAGGTGGCGTGAGAAATCTGGGCCTGCCCACAGGCTGGATGCCATCCTAGAGCCAGACAAGGTGCCGTGCGGATGTAAATTGTAAGCTCCCTTAGGACAAGGTCTTGGACCCTCCTAAACAGAAGAGATAACCAAGGGGCAGCCGCAGTGAATAGAGCACCGGCCCTGGAGTCAGGAAGTCCTGAGTTCAAATCCGGCCTCAGACACTTAACACAAAAACTAGCCATGTGACGTTGGGCAAGTCACTTAACCCCAACTGCCTTCCAAAAAGCAAAAAAAAAAGAAGAGAGAGAGAGATAACCAAGCAGCTGATCAGTGGTCAGTAGCACCAGAGCCACCAGGCCAGCACTGCCCTGGAGGCCTAGCAGCTTGTCTGAAAGACAAGTTTTAGCTTGGAGGCTGCAGGGGCCTACATATTTCTCGTGATTTCTGCATGTGGGAACACTGGAGCCTGGGAGTAGGAGCAAAGACTGTGCAGAGCTGGGGAGGGCCTTAGAGACTGTCCTTTTACAGAGGAGGACACCAAGGCCTGGAAGTGAGTTGTCCAAGGTCACACAGGTCATAAGCAGTAGGACCAGGATTCAAACCCAGGCCCTCCAACTCCCAAGGCCAGTGCCCTTTCCACTGTGCTGCAGATAGCATTGACATTCAAGACCGGTGTGTGACATTGACATTTAGCAGCATGGCCAGAGGGTCTAACATTAGCACTGGGCTAATTTGTTGTGGACAAGCATGGGTCAGACAGCTGTTTCCCCATCAACCATTTTGTCTCATTGCCATTGGGCATGCTCAAGAATGGTTTAGAGGTGGCTAAATGTATTCCTGGGCTCCCAGGCATTGTTCTTTTTGCTGAGTCTGTTAAAGCCTCTCCTACTTTAGAGGCAACTGGGAGCAGGGTCTGGAATCAGGAAGGCTTGAGTTCAGATCTGGCCTCAGACACCTGCTAGTTGTGTGACCCTGTGTGGGTTATTTGACCCCTGTTTACCTCAGTTTCCTCAAATGTGAAATGGAGATAATAGTTATCTCCCAGAGTTGTCATAAGGATCACTTGTAAAGCCCTGGCATATAGTTGGCACTGTATTAATGCTTATTCCTTTCCTTTACCTTTTGCCAAGGACCCCTTTCCAGGGAAGTAGGATCTTCTGGAATTCCCCACCCTTGACTCTCTATGAGCACAGGCTTCCAGTGGGGGCAGAGGTTCCCGTCTCCTCTCCCCGGGCCAGGCCTTCCCAATTCTCGCCTTTTGAGGCGGTCTCTAGGCAGCCTGCTAAAACTCTCTCTCTTCTCTCTCTGCAGGTCACAGCAATCACAAAGAAAGCAGCCCTTTCCTCAGCTGCTCCGAAGCCACCAAAGGAAGTGATTACTATGATAGAAACTTGGCCCTATTTGAGGTAAAATGTTGCTTTTTCTCCTCCCTTGTTATCTCAACCCCTTAGGACTTGGACCTTTTGCTAATAAGCCAGAGGGAGGGAAGGAGGTTCAAGGGTAGCCTCATTGTCCTTGCTCTCAATTTCAAAGCCTGGATTAATTCTTCATTCCTTCATTTTTGTCCCATTCGATAATTCATTCATTTGTTCATTGGACAAACGCTTATAGACCCCTGCTATGTGAAAGGCAAGGTGATGGCCTAAGACCCACTCTGTAGATGAGATCATTTCTGTCAGAAGGAAGTGGACCCAGATCTATGGGCATATCGGCCCTGAGGTGATCAGGGAAAGGTTTGATGACAAAAGTGACCCTTTGAGCTTGGAAACATGGGAAGGCTTTCCAGAGGCAGAACAGGGGCTGGGGCTGGAGGAGTACATGCTGAGGGCAGGGTTGGGGTGAACCAAGATTTGGAGGCAGAAAAGGGCAAGGTTTATTTGGGGGAAGGAAAGGGCTGGGATGGAAAGAACATTTCTGGAGGCAGCACCACCTTGAGCCAGTCCTTAATTTCCCCAGGCCTCAGTTTCCACATCTGTAAAATGGGAGAGGGAGAGTTCAGACTTGGTGGTCTTTGAAGTCCTTTCAAGCTCTCTAGGTTTTTGGTACTATGAAGTTGTACAAGTGAAACGTAGGATACATCCGGGAGAGTTGTTAGAGCTGAGACTGTCTGGCCTCTACGTAGGGTGGTCTAGGCAGAGATCAGCCTGGATAGGGCTTTGAATGCTGAGCTAAGGAATCCGAACTTTGTTCAGTGGACAGTCAGGAGTCAGGAAACCATTAGTTCAGATCTGGCCTCAGCCACTTGCCAGCTGTGTGACCTGGATGCATGACTTAAACCCCTTCAGCCTCAGTATTCTCATCTGTAGAATGGACACAGTAGTAGCATCTGCTTTAGGAGATGGTTTTAAGGATCAAATGAGGTGATGTATGCAAAGGGCTTTGTCAACCTTAAAACGCTGTGTAAACATCGACTGTTGTGTTATTTGGGGCAAGGGAGGGATAGTGAGAGAAGTGTCTCAAAGAAAGAATCAGCAGGAATTGCCAGCTCCTTGGGTAGAGGGGATGAGGGGGAGAGTAGGGGGCTCTGAGCCTGGGGTCTTGGGAGAAGGGTAGCACCATTAACATAAATAGAGTAGTCTAAAAAAAAAGCTAGGTGGCTTGGCCAGGAAGGCGGTGAATTTGGTTTTGGACATACTGGGTTTAAATAAGGTGGAGGGAACATGGGACGCCCAGGTGGAGATGCCTGACAGTATCAGACAGTTGGAAGGTAAGATTGGGGCTCAGGAGGGCAGCGGAGACTAAAAATACAGGTTTGGGAGTCACAGGTGATTGTTAAAGTGCTAGATGCAGGTGAGGTCTTGGTGAGAAAGCACACAGACAAGAGAAAACATGCTGAGGCGGGAGCCCTTGGAGATGCCTGGGTCTAGTGGGGACAGAGAGAGAGGAGCAAATCAGGGAGACGAGGAGCTCCCAGAGAGGGTGGGAGGAGAGCCAAGGCAGGCCAGCAGAGAAGAGCGTCACTTGTCAAAGCCAGCAGGGGGAGAATGAAGCCCGACAGAGGGCCGGTGGAATCCGGGATCTTTGGCCCTTTGAGGAGGTGGTGGTCCAAGAGGCCGATGGAACCCCTTCCTCTCCTTGTTGTTTATACTGAAGACAAGGCCCCGAATTGAGGCTCACAGGGTCCCCTCTCGTGGTAGCTCCCCCGTGCTGTTCAGAAGGCCCAGACGCACGTTTAGGGCTAGGGGAGGGAGGGCGGGGGGGGGGAGCGGAGAGGATTTGTCATCAGAAGAGGGAGTAGGGAAGCCACTAGGGGAGACTTTTCTGCTTGTTTCCATAGAAGAGTCGGGGCACATTCAGTGGACCCCCCTTTGTCTTTAGTTCATTCTCTGGCCTAGCACTGGGGTTGAAATGGTGTTGGATGATGCTGCATTCAAGGACTGGGTCAGTTCTAATCCTGTGCCCAGCACCATGTTCACACAGCAGGTGCTTAATAAATGTCTGTTGAGTAGAATTGAATTGAAGGGCTGGGGTAGCAGAAGTTTTCATCCGACTGAGATGATCAAGAAACCGAGAATGGCCTCCTCTGCTTCTCGCCCTCCTTGGCAAGGCCCAAATTCGTACACAGGGGCTTTTGAAAGCTGATCATAAAGGCTATGAGTCGGGGTTGAAAATGTTAGTGGTGGCTTAGTGGGGAAAAAACAGTGAGGAGAGAAGGTGAGGGGCAGGATTGGGGAGAAGCTGTGTGCTGGGTGTGGAAGGGCCAGGAGACCGAGGTAGGGGAGGGTGGGCTGGCCCAGCGCCAGCTGGGAGGAGGACCTGGCAGGAGCCCAGCAGGGCGGTCTGCAGTAGGAGAGGGTGTGTTCCCTTGCCATAGGTGTTCCAACTCGCCCTGGCACCCCTTTAGGGCCTGTGGTTTTTCACAGCCACTATTTGTACGAATGGGGATTGGTAACGATTACAGTGCCCCAGTCAGGGGCCTAGGTTTAGCCTGCGGCCCCTGGGAGGAGTGGAAGGAATGTGACTCCTGGAGGTGCTCAGGTCCTCTAGCCCAGGGTGGCATAACGGGCCTTGGCCCAAAGGAAGGGCAGCTAGGGTAGGACTGGAAGGGGAGCCGCTTGGTCTGAGGTCATTCTTGTCGCCGGTTTTATCTTTATCATGCTAGTAGTCATGGCTATTCTTGTTAATGATTACTGCAGCAATAAGCTCTCTCTGGGTTTCAGAGCACTTTCCTTCCAACACTCCATGAGCAGGTAATAGCAGCATTATTACCCTGTGGGCCCGAGTTAAAACCCAGTTTCTGCTGTTTGCTGCCTTGGACACCTGCCTTCCTCAT
Organism: Petaurus breviceps papuanus; assembly: GCF_028583685.1. Taxonomy (NCBI): domain Eukaryota; kingdom Metazoa; phylum Chordata; class Mammalia; order Diprotodontia; family Petauridae; genus Petaurus; species Petaurus breviceps. Next base: position 15,578,444 of record NW_027185771.1, read on the forward strand.
CTGTATTGTGAGGTTTGGAGGTGATGGTTTCGAAGGCCCTATCTCCCTTATAAGCCTACAATCTGGGAAGCTGAGACTTAGGAGATCATTATGCTTATTTTATTCATAAATTGAAAAATAAATTTAAAAAAGGGAAAGATGAAGTGGTTAGCCCAGAGTCCCTCAGGGAGCATCAGATCCAGGTGCTTTGGTCTCCTTGGCCGCTGCCCTCACCACTCAGTGAGTGGTGAACATGCACATACACATATGCTGAAACAGATATACATATACTTATGTATGCGTGCCCTGACTTAGGGTCTGCCTTTTTTCGAATGCACGAAAGGACGACTTGAGGAAGGTTCTCATGTTCACATTTGCCTTGGCTCTGTCTGCAGGAGGAACTCGATGTGCGCCCGAAGGTGTCGTCTCTCCTCGGGAAGCTGGTCAGTTATACCAACCTCACCCAGGGGGCCAAAGAACATGAAGAGGCTGAGAGTGTGGAAGGCGCTCGGAAAAAAGTATCAAAAGTGAGTAGGCCGGCCCGCTTGGGCCATCCCCATGCCAAGCCAGAAGTGTGCTGGGCAGAGACTGGCCAGCTCCAGGGACACGCCCATGTCTCCCAAGGAGATTCCAGCCAAGTTGCTCGGACCTCGGGCTGTTCAGCCCGGTGGCCCTGGTGGTATTGGTCACTTGCCAGTGGCTTGGTTCCTTGCTTTATTTAGAAGAGGCAAGGTTAGATCCAAGTCATCAGGGTCTCCAATTCAAAAAAGGCCCACTCTGGGAAAGGGAAAAAACAACTCTCCTTTCTGAGAGTCTCTGCTGTGAAGCCTTGTGGAGAATGAGGCTCCGAGCTAGCTTTATAGGAAACAACTCTCTGAGATTGCCAAATGAATCTGGATTGAGGATTTGTTCAACCTACTGGGCTGGGAGGCAAAGCAGTGGGCTGTAGGCCTCTGGGACCCTGCCTTCTCATCTTGGGAAAAGCCCCAAGGGTCCCAGGGTGGTGGCCAGGAGGGCTGGCCCCAGAGGCTCCTCCAACCTGGGCTCTGCCCTTTGATGTGTGGGTTAAACAAAGAGGTATTTAAGGTTGTGCACACTCTAAACAATAGCTCAAGATAAGTAAGACCAGGTGGAAAGTCTGAGGATTAAGTTGATCTGGCTTGATCTCTAAAGATGGCCAAGGCCCAGCTTGATGGTTTTCGTGAGTTCCAAAAGCATTCATTAAATGGCTTTGTTCCAAGTGCCCCAGACCAGTGTTAGGGGGACCTGGAGTTCCCAGGCTCCCTGGAGAAAGGGGAAGAGAGCAGCACATGGCAGTACCCCCAACTCAAGCCACTTGGCACTTTGGCCCCGGCAGACCATCAGGGCTGGAGAAAATTCAGAGACAGCAAAGGTCGTTGCAGAGGAAACTCAGTGAGAGAAAAGTGGGAAGGAGGCGCGGCTTCAGAGTGGGGAGCTGGGGGACCTGGATCGAGGGTGACTGCGGTCTGCGCAGCCATAAGGAGGAGATTCTGCCTTGGAAGGACAAGGAGCATGGCGTCCAGGACTGGGGTGACTGTGGCGTGGCAACATTTTGTCCCCATCAGACTCCATCTGGGAAATCAGGCGTAGTTTGGGGCCCCACTTTTTAGGAAAGAAATTGGTCACTTGAAGTATGTCCCTGGGTGGGTGATGGATGGCAGCCGTCCTCACAATCCCGCCAGGTGAGGATCAGCTGACGTAACCAAAGAAGAGAAGCCTTGCAGGGAATGGGGGGCACAGTAACTGTCTTCAGGGTCTTACAGGGCTATGGCATGTAAGAGGGAGAAGACTTTAATGCTTGCACCAGAGGGCAGAACTGGGAGCTGGTGAGGGAGGGGACAAAGAGGCCAATTTAGGCTTCATTGAAGGAAAAACTTGATTGTAGAGCCATCTGAAAGTACACCTAGCAGGAGGCTAGGTGGCGCCATAGAGCTCAGTGCCAGGCAGACTCATCTTCCTGAGTTCAAATCCAGCCTCAGACACTTACTAGCGGCGTGACCCTGGGCAAGTCACTTAACCAACTCTTTGTCTCAGCTCCTCATCTGTAAAATGAGCTGGAGAAGGAAATGGCAAGCACTCCATAGCAAACTATTCTAGTATCTACGCCAAGAAGACCCCAGATGGGGTCACAAGGAATTGGACACAACTGAACACAACAAGAAGAAAGTACAAGAGCTGCCTCAGGAAGTCAGTCTTCCAGAAAAGATGGGATGACCACATGTCATATTGGGGAGAGAGAAAGATGGGGGCGGGGGCAACGAGAGAGAATCATTCAGGCGCGGGTTGGACAAAATCAGCTTCATAGGGTTACAAGGGAAGCCAATTATATTGAAATATAGTCATCGAAATATTTTTTTAAAACATCAAGATGACACTTTTGCAGCCTGGCTAATATGGAAACATGTTTTGCATGACTTCATGCATATGATTGATGAGCATAATGCTTGCCTTCTCAAGGGGTGAGGGAAGGGCAGGAAGGGAGAGAATTTGAAACTCAGATTTTAAAAAAATGAGCATTAAAAATGTTTTTAAATGTGATTGGGAAACATTTAATGACATAAATAAAAATATTTTTAAAAGAGGAAAAAAACCAAGTTGATGGATTGTAGGTTCGGGACCCCTGGCCTAAAGGGTCCCTCCCAGCTCTGAGATTCTGTGGTGCTGGGTGTTGTTGGAGACAACATTACCACTATCCTTTCTAAAAGGTGATATTCTAAACTAAATATAGTATTATGGATTTGGTCTGTGGTCTGATCAGGACGGAGAACAGCAGGGCAGTTGCTAACAGAAGTAGGGAGTTGGCATTCAGGTGCACTGATAATTTTGGTTAATTGAGGCAAGCGCCTTCGAATGCCCTTTTGGCCTGTTGACTGGGTACTGAGGAGCCATCGGAGGTTCTTGGCAGGGGAGCAGTATGATGGAAGTTTATCTTAGAAGGTTAGTAAGGTGACCCTCACGGAATAAAGAGGAAGAGACTGGAGAAAGACCATTTAGAAATCCAAGCCTGAGATAGCAGGAGACAGCTACTTCAAGGATGGCCCTGGAGAGAAGGATGGGTCTCAGAGACAATTGGTTATTATTATTATTATGAAGGAAGAAACAAAGAGACTTGCTGACAGATTGGATGAGGGCAGCAAAGAAAGAACTCTTAAGGCTTTGGTCTCCATGAGACTGATAGAATTGGGCTGTATGAGGTTGGCTTTAGACATAGCTAGTAGTAAGTCATGGGCAGCTAGGTGGTGCAGTGGATAGAGCAGGGGAACTGGAGACAGGAAGACCTGTCAAATGTGGCCTCAGATACTTAGTAACTGAGTGACCCTGGGCAAGTCACTTAATCTTTTTGCCTCAGTTTCCTCATCTGTAAAATGAGCTGGAGCAGGAAATGGCAAACCACTCCATCATCTTTGCCAAGAGAAACCCAAATGGGGTCACAAAAGAGCTGAACGTGACTGAAAAACGTCTAAAACGACAACAGTAATAAATTACAGTAAATGCCACCAGAGATTTTTTTTTTTAAGCAATCAGGGTTAAGTAACTTGCTTAAGGTTACACGGCCAGTTATTTCTGGGTGTGGTGCTGAGTATCTGAGAGCCCAGATTTGATCCAGGTCATCCCGACACTGGAGCCGGTGCTCTTACTCGCTGAGCCACCTGGCCGCCCCTCAGAGATACTTAATAACATAGAGCTGGCCGGTTCTTCTTCTGGTCAACCGAAGGTGCTTAGACCTGAAAATTCCAAGGGAAGGCAATAGTAAATGTAACAGCCACTTTTTGAACACTTTGCAAAACCATGTTGTATTTTTCTCCTTTTTCACTTTATCAGAAACTCACTTGCAAATATTCTGAGACACAGGACAGAAAATGTTAGATTTCAAGTCCACGGCCACTGGTGTCTGTGAATTCACTGCGGGTGAACAAATGGCAGTGAGATCAGTGAGGCCAGGCTTGAGGGTGTCTGTGGAGAGGGGCCCTACGGGCTCACAAAATCATTTCTTTTCTACCCCTCCGCCATTTTAGGTGGAAGACATTCAGTGAATAAATACAGAGTTTCCTTTGATTGGGCCCACCGGTTCTCCTCTGAAAGGCCTTGTCCCTCTCAGCACTTGGATGTCCCAGTTCACCCACCGCGGGGGCTCTGCCTGTGGAGAGCACAGAGAGGCAGCTGTTATCGTTCTGGGGCTGACCAACGCCAGTCACGGTGAATCAGCTCATTCTGGAGGGGTGGATTAACTGTTTTGGGCTGGGACCTCTCTGTCTTGCATTTCCCACAATTCCATCAGAAGACTGGAGAATCCAGGGCGCCAGCCACCCCCAAAAGCCTAAAGTGTTTGGTATTCTTGGCTCCCTTTTCCTCCGCTGCTGCTGCTGAAACTGACCCCCTACCCTTGGTGCCAAGAAAAACACTGTGTGGCTTGTTTGCAGGGAAGGGAAGAACTGAGGAGTCAGTGTTTTCTTGTGCCTGGCTTATTTAGGAGACCAGGTGAAGGAGCGCTATCAGCCCCAGGGAGAGGGTGCCTGGCAGGGGAGGATGTGTGCGAGGGCCTTTGCCTTGGTGCTGGGCAGCCCCGCTCTGTGTTTGGGAGCTCCCTCCCTCCTCCTCTTCTTTTCCCTGGTTGAGCCACGGGAAGCTGGACATCAGGGAGATGTTTATATTGACTTCTTGGAGCAGCCTTGGCATTTAGTAAAAGAGGACTTTTACTGCCCAGAGCAGGGGAGCAGCCGGTGCTTCATTGGGGCCTCCCTCTGCTCTCCTTATGACCTAGCTGGGCTCAACCCCACCCTTGAACTGGTGTCTGCATGTAATAGGACTCAGTACTTCTTGCACATAGTAGGTGGTCAGTACTTCTTGACTGATGACTAAGATAAGTAAAGTTGCAGCCCCTGTAGGGGGCTGTGTCCTGTATTGGAAAGAAAACTGGATTTGAAGTCAAAGTTGTGAATTGGAATTCTGGCTTTACCCTTCTCTTGTGTGCACCTGGGCAAGTCCCTTTATTTCTGTTTGAAAACGCATGTCTCCAGGATGCCTTTGGGTTTTACTCCACAGATTCCTAATAACTACCTCCTTCTCCTAAAGAACGCTCCATTACAATGAAAAAGACAAATTAGGCAAAATCGGCCAACCCAACTGGTCCCCTCTGGCAATGAAGGCACCCTTCCCCACCCAAAGACCTCCTCCTCTCTCTACTAGAGAAGAAGGGTGTGTTTCTTTTTCATCAGTGGCCTTTTGGAACCAAGACTGGTCATTACATTTCATCTAAGTTCTATGGTAGTCTAATGTTGTTGGAGTGTGTATTATTCCCGTCCTTGAGAAGCAGTGTGGGAGAGTGGATAGCACCCACCCTTGGAGTTGGGAAGCCTTCCGTCCAGTGCCTTCTCCAACCCCGCCTGGCTCCATAACCCTATACGGGTCACTTCCTCTTTGTGCTGGAGAATAGAAATTAAGAAATAGAAACAGGTTGCAATCTGGGTCCCTGGAGGGACTCTAGGGAATGCTCCTCCTGGGAGTTCCTACACTAGCAAAAATCCCAAGTTCTTCATATATTCATATGCTATAGTTGTATTGTTCTCCTGGTTACATTTGTTTTGGTTTTGTATCAGTTCATACGAGTCATCCTGTCTCTCTGAATTCTTCCAATCTGTCATCTCTTACGGTCTAAGCTTTCCATTGTATGCCTATCACAGTTAGTTTGGGTGGTCCCCAGCTTTGTGTCCAGTTGTTTTGTTACTTTTAAAAAGTGCTTCTGTCTATCTGTGTGCGTATTTATATATGTGTGTGTATATATGTATATATGTAGTGTGTGTATATTTATATGTGTATTTATATATGTATATAGGTGTGTTTATGCATACATATGTTGGTATATTTCTATGTGAGTAGATGCTTATATATAGCACGTGTGCATATTTATATATGTATGTGTTTATACATGCATGCATGTGTTGGTATGGTAATGTGTATTTATATATGCACATGTGTGTTTGTATGTGTACATGTGTTGGTATATTTTATATGTGTTAGTATATTTATTTGTGTGTTTGTATGTGTGTATATAGTATGTTGGTATATTTATATATGTGTGTATACATATACACATATACATATATTTCATGTAGAGAGAGAGAGAGGGTAGCTAAGTGGTACAGTGTTTAGAGTACTGGGCTTGGAATCAGGAAATCAGGAAGAGTCATTTTCCTGAGTTCAAATGTGGCCTCAGATACTTATTAGCTGTGTGACCCTGGGCAAGTCACTTCACCCTGTTTGCCTCAGTTTCCTCATCTGTAAACTAGGCTGGAGAAGGACATGGCAAACCTCTCCAGTATATTTTCCAGGAAAACCCCAGCTGAAACAGTTTAGCAACAAGAAGGGTGTGTGAACTTTGTTTCTGTTGCTGACATCCTGGGATCATATGCCACATATTAAGACTGCTGGGTGAAGGCATGGGAACCTCATAGTGGTTTTTCTCGCGATTCCAGATTGTTCTCCAGAGTGGTTGGGCCAGTTCATATCTCCACCTGCAGTATATCATTGTGCCCTTTGTGCTCCCCACAAGCACGCTTCTCACACTCTCTTTCCTCCCCCACCATCTAGCACTAATTATTTTTGTCCTCTGTCATCTTTGCAAAGAGTCATTTTAATTTGTAATTCTCGTATTAGTGATTTGGAACATTTTAATTTGATTTTTAATCATTTGCAATTCTCCATTTCCTTTGACTACTTACCAATTTGGAAGTGACCCTTATCCTCTTCTGTGATCGGTCACGTCATCTCATGTCACCAGGCCTTGGTTTCCTGGCCTGGATAGTGGTGAAGGTCCCCTCTGCTTCTAAATTCTGTAATTCTATGAATTACCCTCTGAGGCCTTGCAGGGGGGCCACAGACAGGCCGCTTTGCTTACTCCTCAGATCTGGCAGTTTTTGTAGGGGGAGGTGGTCTCTCTCACCACTGCACCTGTGGCTTGTAACCTTTAGGATAAACGGGTCTGTTTTCTGGCAGGGGGCTCTGATCTCAGTGACCACCTGGTGATCTGATGAGGCCGTTCCAGGACCTAGGAGATTTTCCCTCCCTTGATTCTTCCCTCGTTGCCCTTTTCACGATGTGATCCTTGTAGGAGGGAGGAGGGAGAGTGACAAAATAGGTTTAGGAAGGTAGCTTCTGATAATAAGTAATAACAATGCACCAATAATAACAATAGCTAGCATGTATATATTGCTTTAAGGTTTGCAAAGTGCTTCACATATGTCAACTTATTTAATTCTCACAATCCTGAGAGGTAGATACTATTATCATACCCATTTTACACATAAGGAAACTGAGGCAAGCAGACATTATGTGACTTGCCCAGGGTCACAAAGCTAGGAATTGTCTGGGGCAGGATTTGAACTTGGGTCTTCCTGACTCCAGATCCCTCACTCCATCTTCTGCGCTACCCAGATTCCAGTAATCTTTGTTCCTTCTCCCCACGCCAGCTCTGTGGGTTCCAGAACATTCGAGATCCAAAGGGCTTCTAGAACATAGAATGTCAGAATTGACTCAAAATCCAGTACTCTTGCTACACTCCTCTGCCTTCCTGTTTTGGTTCCTATAACGGACCCTCCGGCTTTTATTAGAAATCCCAGGGACTTTCCAGTCACTGCTCTGACTGCGTAAATGTTGGCAGCTTCATGGTTTTTCTCTCTCCAGTCTGTGATCTAGCTCTGTCCTGCCCCCGTACTGTGAGGCTACACTCCTGAGTCATTTCTTAGTTCCTTCTCCGACTCTGTCCGTGGGCTCTGTTCCCCCGTCTTCTCTTCCCCATCTCCAGCCCCTTCATTACATCATTCCTCCTTCAGGTTTCCAAAAGCACCGGACCACTACTCTTTATAACGTTCCCTTCTGCCTGAACATTATTTATTTACAGTATCTCCAGTCAGGTCCTAGGTATCATGAGATTTATATCGGGAAGAGATAAGCTGGGCCAAAGCCCTCAGTTTATAGATAAGCACACCACAGCCTAGAGGTTGGCTGACATGACCAGGATCCTTCAGGGAGTGAGTGGCAGGCTGGAATCCAAGCCCACGTCTCTGGATGCTGAACTCACCTGTCCTTCCACTGGACCCTAGCTACTTTTCAGGCAAGGACTCCCAGAGGCCCAGTTGCTGTCCATGAGCGGTAGATTTGGTAGCTCCATCCGTAACTCAGACCTTCCAGTGGGTCAGTGACTTCAGCAATGTGGAGATTTCTTCTGGAGAGACAGACTATCACCCCTCCATACCCAAGCATCCTCTAGGACTCTTATCCATGTCCTTCCCTAAGTTAGTGTAATGGGAATGCAAATTTGGAAGATCTTCCCTGCCCCTAGGCTAAAATGCACCTGAAGCCTGGGGAGGGAGGCTTGTTTTTCAGTAGATACTTCTTGATTGGCCAGTGAGTCAATAAGGTTGTTACATTCTCTGAGCCAGGAGAAGGCTATATAAGCCCTGATGTGTAGCTTTGTTTTGGGACTCACTTTGAAAAGTGTTCTGTGATTTGATCTGAATTATGGGAAGCCGTTGTTGAGAGTCCCCCGGCTTTGAAAAACCCAGATGTGGAAACCCAGATGTTGACTGGCTATGGATGTAATGGTTGGACAGTTTGGAAATCTGTCTACTTGATCTGTTTCTGTCTTGATAATTCTGCCTGTATACTTTGAAGTTCGGGGTGCTGACCTTTTTCCCCTGAACAAGGTAAACGATATATGTCTGACTGATTAAAGTAAGCTTGTTAACCCATTTTGAGTTGCTTTCCTTTATCAAAGCAGATCCAAGAACCTGTGGTAGCTGCAAACCCTGAGGACGCTTGGGGTGCTTGCTGCTACAAAAGACTATCACCCCTCCATACTCAAGCATCCTCTAGGACTCTTATCCATGTCCTTCCCTAAGTTAGCCATGATTGGGACCAGTACCCAGCATGCTAGTACTTGGCCTAGTCAGCTAGCTATCCCTTATCCCTTGTGCCCGGCCCATCTTCTCTTCCAAGCCTGCCTTTCTTTGTAGGGCTTCTTTACTCTGATTCTCCTTTATAGCTACTTGTTGGTAATATATTACAGCCTGCTTCCAGCTGCCATGCCAATCTCTCCATTGTCCTCTGGGTAACAGTCCTTTCTAATGCTCAGATGCTTTGCTCCTCCATAACTCATAGCCATATGACCCCAGCTTAAAGAGAGAGAAGTCTTTTTATTCAGGGAGAGGCTTGGGTTCATTTAAAAATTTTACAACTTCCCAGGTTTCTAGCTCATTCCTTTCTTTGTAAACTCTGGGTCAAAATCATTGTCCATTGTATGTAGCATCTGAGAGAGAGAGAGAAAAAGAGACAGAGAGAAAAGAGAAGAGAAGGGGAGGGGAAAGGAGAGAAAGAGAAGATGGAGAAGGAGGAGAGGGAAGGAAGGGAGGGAGAGAGAAATACAAATATATAGGTGTGTATATACACATATATATAGGTGTATATATACACATGCATATTGTTGTTAAATCATTTTCAGTCATGTCCAACCCTTTGTTGACCCCCTTTTGGGGTTTTCTTGGCAAAGATACTGGAATGTTTTGCCATTTCCCTCCCAGCTCATTTTACCGATGAGGAAACTGAGGCAAACATGGTTACGTGACTTGTCCAGGGTTGTAAGTGTTTGAGGCCAGATTTCAATTCGGGAAGATGAGTCCTGATTCTGGACCTGGCACTCTCTCCTCTGTGCCACATTCATATACATGTGTGTCTGTCCACGTACATTTGTGCCAATGGCTATGCATATTCATTTATATGTATGTTGTACATACATGTACACTAATTTATATAGTCTGTATACACACATACACAAGCTTTCTCGATTGTCTGTATAGCTTGGAGATTGTTATGAGAGTCATAGACCTTTTGGCAGACTGGTAAAGCCTATGAACCCCTTCCCAGAATAATGTTTTTGGATGCATAAAATGAAATACATGATTATAAACAAAAAAAAATTATCAAAATAAATTTTTTTTAAAACAGGTTTATAGACTCCAGGTAAGAACCTCTGATCTAACTGCATCTTGTAGATTAACCAAATAGACATTCTTCATCCACTTAACCATTTATGTGTGGATGGTTAAGACAAACTTTTTAAAAAGAGATTTTTATATCACTTAGATTTTTGCTCATGTCTCTCCTCCACCTTCCTCCCAGAATGCCAACTCTCATAACAGAATTTTGGTTTTTAAGAAAGAAAAAGAGAAAAAAAAATTCCACAGAACCAAGCAGCAAGGCCTTAATGCAGTCAGCACAATGTCATTCACAAACGGGAACATCAAGAAGGCCTCACACAAGACCTAGACTAGAAGTTAATCCATTCTTATCAGCTTGGGTCTCTCCTCATGCCAGTGGTCGCGAACAGCCTTGGCAAGCACCAGACTCTGTACGGTGGTCAAACAAGGGCCCCGGTGTTACATGAGAATCCTGCGTGATTCTGGCCTAGGTAAGGGAGAGGCTCTGTTGGAAAAGAGGCAGCCTTTTGCTCTACTCAAGCAAATGCTTTTTCTTCTTCAGCCAAGAGTAATGCGGTGGAGGGAGCTTGTGTTCTTTCTCTCTATCTTTCTGTCAGCCATGCGATGGTGAAGATGGGCCTACGATGGAATATTGCTTTTGAAAGCCTCCCTGATCACTACTACTATCTTCATTAAGGATGCCCTCAATGTATATATAGATCATTTTCATCAAAAGGTCATATAAATGGGAAAGTAGCTCTCTGGCATCCGAAATATTGGGCTAACGAGAACCACGTATTCCTGACCATGACAGTCCACCGAGAGCTTACCGCATAGCTTTACACTGAAGGTCATGAACAAGGAATGCATTAAATCAAGAAATGGTGTGGGCCCAAAATGTGAATTTGGGTGATAGGAGCAGACGGCCTATCATGACTCTCCTCTGGATTATACTCCAGCTCCAGAGGCGGTGCCTGGGAGGTGAGCCACGCCTTCTCTCATCCATGACACCCTTGGCACCAATGTCAGAGGGAAGATGGAGGGCTGACCAAGCCTGGAAGTCATGTGACTGATGGGACTTGAGAGTGCTTTATGGGGCACTAGGGAAGCCTGTGTGGCACGAGCCAATATAAGAGACCCTTCCCCAGGTTCTGTGTTTTCTGTAGCTTTTTATACACCATCTATGGTAAGGACCATGATGGTAGGGACTTAGCACCTTCTTGACAACCACCCAGGGAAGTGGGTTGTCCAAGTAGCATTACCCCATTTTACAGATTGGCAGAGTGAGCCACAGAGAAGTTTACCGTATTGTTACTCATCCATAATAGGATGACCAGGGAGTGGCCTGATTTGTTGGACTGGGATGCCTCCCACAGAGCTCGGCATGGGCGCTGGTGCAGATGCAGGAGATTCAGGGGGCTGCCCTGACTACATTCACATGTGTCTGTAATTAATGTGGAAGTCATCGCTGCTGAGCTTGGTCACCTGTGAAGCTGTCTTCTCCCTTCCAGATCAGGATTGGTGCCCTGCTGCCATGACCCTGGGCATCTCATAGGTCGAGAAAGCAGATGGGGCCCCACTGTCACAGCCAATGATATCACAATTCATGGGCTGTGCTTGGCCATAGAAGACCTGGTCAGGGAGTGACACTGGGGTTTCTCCATTCTAGGTCATGCCCAGGCTTCTTCCTTCCGTCAGGGCAGCCCCTCATCTCTATGGTGTCATAGCATCTATCCCCTGCCCTGCCCGCCCCCCAGACTCAGACAAGGCTTTTGTTTGTTTCCTAGTCACCCAGCATGGGCACCTTGATGGGCGTGTACCTGCCCTGCATGCAGAACATCTTTGGGGTGATCCTGTTCCTTAGACTGACCTGGATGGTAGGGACAGCTGGCGTCCTGCAGTCCTTCCTCATTGTCCTCATCTGCTGCTGCTGTGTGAGTATCTGCTGTCCCATTTGACCACGGGCGCCATTTTCCATTTTTTTTCCCCACCCAAAAGGCAGATACCTGGACCCTGTTCTGCTGGCCTGTCCGGGAAGTGAGGTCCTTGGGGGGCAGGGGTGGGGGCACCTCTCAAAGTAACAGATGTCAGGAGGGAAAGAAATTGCTGATCCATAGAACTTAGATCTTTGGTTCTGAGACCATCCATCACTGTTATCCCTTCCTTGAGTATTGGGGTAGGAATGTTAGGGTAGCTGCTTTATTAAAGAAAAAAGAATACTTATAAGACAGACTTAGCCCTCTTGAACACATCTGCAAAAGAGCCAGTGACTGACTGGCTAACAGTGGAGTCTTTTTTGACTAACAACAGAGTCTTTTTTGGGTGGGAATTTTGTGTAATCCGTGTTACAATTTCTTGTCTTTATAGACCCTACTGACAGCAATATCCATGAGTGCCATCGCCACCAATGGGGTTGTTCCAGGTTTGTTTGTAGATGGGATCCTTGGTATTCTGGGCTACTGCATCTGGCCAGGTGCTCTTAGGGTATAAATTTGTAGCTTCTTAGAAGGCCCAGCCTCCTTCCTCCAGAAGGAGGGGGAGTGAACCCACCGACCCCTTAGTTCCCTCCCAGCTCTGAAATTCCATGAGCTCATGGACGGGAAGGGATCTTAGAAGTGATTGAGGTATCCACAGATCATTAGAGCCAAAAGGGACTTTTCTCCAGTTGAGAAAAGACCAGGGAAGCAGAGTGATTTGGCCAATATCAGTCACACAGACAGTTGGTAGGATGTCAGATCTGGAGCCCAGGCTCCCAACTGTCCTGTCAGTCCTTGTGGATTTAAAGTCACAAGATCTGGGTTCAGATCCTGGCTCCATGACCTTGGGAGCAAACCAGGCCCCCTTTTTCTGGGCATCAGATTCATTCCCTGGAGAATAAGAAGGTTAAATGTCGAGATCCCTTCCAGGCCCTAGTCCAATGTCTCTTCTTCTGACCCTTGATTCTTTTCATTTGGAACCTGTGCTCTGGCCTGCTTCAGCAAGCGTTATCCAGGGGTGGGGTTGGAGTGCTTGGCAGGCCTGGGTCTGCTGGAGGCCTGGAGTCGTACATAAGTTCCACTCCTGGAGGAGTGAGTGCTCTGCTGGCCCAGTCCTAGGTACAGGTTTTCTGCTCAGAGGAAGCCTGGTAGCTTCTTTGGCCAGGCATCTGGAGCTTGCCCCCATTCACATTCACTCACCCTCCAGCTTCGAGGTCCATTTCCCTGGCAAGAGCTTATCTCCTCAGGGTGGGCTGTGTTGCTGGTTGGATGCTGTTACCGTCTTTGCCTGGTGTGGGAGCCAGATGGCAGGGTTATTCATCACTCACTCATGGGGGAAAGGGGCAGTTTTATCTCTTTCCTGGAAGAGGCCCATCTCCCTCTGCTGTTTCTCTGTTCTACTTAATGACTCTCTCAAGAGTTTCTCAGGCCAAAACAATAACCCATGGGGCTTCTGTAACCAGAGTGGCCCCAAAGACCTCAGCCATAGAAAGAGACCTAGGATTAGAGGCTGCAGCCTTTGTTCCCCTGGGAGTCAGCTGAGCCTGCTGGGGGACTGGCCTCAGATGTGAAACCAGCCTGAAACCTTGGCCCTGGGTCCCTCCTCCACCCCCACCCCCAGGCTAATTTCCTTGCTGCTGTGGCTTCCGGCCAGCTGGGGCCTCAGAATAATGATTTACCAGCTAAAGGAGTAGGAGAGAGAGCTCTTAGACACAAAAGGGACCCTAAAGCCCCTCTAACAGATGAGGGACCAGAGGCCCAGAAACAGGAAGTCACTGGCCCAACGTCACACAGGGACTAAGTAATAGAGACAGGAGTCGAACCCAGCTTTGACTCAAAATCCAGAGAATGTTCTTTCCACAATATCGTTGCCCCTGCTGTGCGCTGCTTTCCGACTCTGGAAATGGGATGGGATGTCCCAGAAAGACTCTTGGACTGAGCGTAAGAAGGCCCCAAAGCTAATTGCTGCCCGGGTAGTCTTGGCCACATCGTCTGATTTCCCAAAGCCTTGGAAAATGGGTCCTCAAAATGCTTCCCTGCAGAGCTTAGAGAGGTAAACAGAGCTGGCCCCGCTAGGGGGGTCCTGGTTCCATGGACCACACAGACCCCGACCGTTCAGCAGAGTCATTGCTTTAGGAGCAATGCGTTGGTAACCATAGGTGGAAGCAAGAGGAGAGCACACACAGGAAGGGAAAAGTGAAGGAAGGCCACTGGCACCAAGGTTCCCCTGCTTCCTCTGAAGTGCTAACACCGTCTGTAGGTGTGGGGTCCCAGGGAGGGATTGACCAGTGGGGAGATTAGCCCAGGCTGCCCCACAGCCGCCAACATCCTGACCCACAGCAAGCTCAGGAAGGAGGGAGGGACATAAGTAGGCCTTTATTAAGGGCTTACTTCTGTGGATACCTCCTCTGAGCCTCACAATGACCCTGGGAGGTGAGTGCTGTTATTATCCCTGGAGACTGAGGCAGGCAGCAGTTCAGGGACTTGCCTAGGGTCACATAGCTTGTAAAAGTCTATGGCCAGGTTTAATTGGGTCTTTCTGTGCCGCTGTACAACCTAGCTGCTGGGCAGAAAGTCGAGAGAGGTAGCAGACAATGACCAACTGACTGGTCAAGGGAAGACTTCTACCAGCGTAGGTCAGCATGTGCTCTAAAACTAATTGTGAGAGTTTACGTGGTACACTGAGAAGGGTCATACAACCAGCATGTGTCAGGGCCAGGACCTGGACCCAAGTCTTACTGATTCCGAAGCTGACTTCTCAGATCCCTCGTTCCCGAGTGCCATTCCCTTCACTCCATCCTCTAGGTAGTCATAGGCATAGAACTTAGAGGGGACCTGAGAGATCATCAAGGCCAAACCTCTCACTTTACAGATGAGGAAACTGAGGCATTTCCCCCAAAGGGTTAAGTGACTTGTCCAGAAGCATCCAGCTAGTAAGTAGCAGGGGTGGGTTTGTCCTTGAAACTGTCTGAGCATTCAAGATGGCCCCGGGGCTGCCAAAGGAGATTATAAACCTGCAAAGACCTCTGGGCATGTCTGGAGGCACAAGCTTGGACGACAGCTCACCAAAGGAACTGTTGGGGTGTTTGGAGAGAATTGTAACTCCCAGAAGCAGCAGCAGCATGAACTGGTGTTTTCTCTTTGCCCCTCCTAGCTGGGGGTTCCTATTTCATGATTTCCCGCTCTCTTGGGCCTGAGTTCGGAGGAGCGGTGGGCCTGTGCTTTTACCTGGGTACAACCTTTGCAGCAGCCATGTACATCCTGGGAGCCATCGAGATCCTGCTGGTGAGTCCAGTTCAGCCCTGCCCTGCCTGCCCCACCTCTCCCATCCCAGGTACAAGAGCCAGGGTCATTTCAGACTCTCCCCCCTCATTCATTCCCCTTTCCAGGGCCCAGTGATGGCCATTGCTGGCAGGGAAGGAAGGCAAGGGTGGGATTGAGACCCCTCTCCTTGGGAATCTTCCCACTGATGGTGAAGAGGGGAGGGCCTTGGCTGAGAGCTGGTGAAATAAGGGTAGGGAGGGGGAGGATGTTGGCAGGTCAGGAGAGTCTCTCATGGCCTAAAATACTCTTCTCTGTGGCCGGTTCTCTGTGGGAGCTTTGGTTTTTGTGAAATGTTTAATTTAGTTACATGATTTTACTTGGTGGTGCACACAAAGTATCACATCCATGTAATCTTGTTCCGTCTGTCCTTCCTTAATGCCTCCTTCCCTGTGTGTGTGTCTGTGTGTGTGTTTGCATGTTTGCACCAAGCTCAAGGTCCACATTTGCTGGTGCTCTTTCAAACCTTCTTCCCTCCCTCTGGCCTGGCCCAGGCAGACCAGGACCTGTTAGAACAACAGCCCAGTCCTTTTTTCTTTCTTATTTTTTTTTTTTGTTTAAGTCCTCCAGAAACTATTTTTTTGGCCAACATCTGGCTTCCCCCCTCAGCTCCTGGAGCCTGAGCAGCTGAGCTGAATTTTAGCTTTGGCAGCAGCAGCATCTTGAAGACAGTCTGAGCAGGAAGCTGGGGCTGCCAGGTGGAGATTCTTACCCACCTTACCCTAAGCGTGGTTTATGGAGCGCTCCACCCAGTCTGAGGCCTCTTCCTTCTGTGTGTGTGGGGGGAGATATATAAATCCTCACCCCACCCCTTGTTCCCAAAGAGGAAAGGGAGTCACCACTTCCTGCCTCAGAACTGCCCCTCCAAGAGTGGAGACCAAGTTTGGCTCCTGGCCACCCAGTCCTTGGGAAAATGGAGATGGAAGGATTTGTTTGCTCAGCTAACATTCCCAAGTCCTACCCTCGTTGTTTCAGACGTACATCGCTCCGCCGGCCGCCATCTTCCACCCAACGGGGGCCCACGACACCTCGAGCGCCACCCTGAACAACATGCGGGTGTATGGGACCATTTTTCTGACCTTCATGACCGTGGTGGTGTTTGTTGGCGTGAAGTACGTCAACAAATTCGCCTCGCTTTTCTTGGCCTGTGTGATCATCTCCATCCTGTCCATCTATGCTGGTGGCATCAAATCCATTTTTGACCCGCCGGTGTTTCCGTAAGTGATAGGCGTGCTGGAACCAGAGGGAAAGTTTGAATACATAACATCACTTTGGGGGTGGCCGTGTGTCATTTCCCCATGAGCCAGTCGAGAATGGGGCTTCCAGCCCTCCCAGCAGTGCAGGGCAGTCAGTTGTCAGGAGAAAGGAGAAAGGGAAGGAAGCAGCATTGGGAGAAGGAGGGCTAGGCTCATCCAGCGTTAGAGCTGATCTGCTCCAACTTCTATGGTTTACGTGGGAGGGGACCCACAGGGCCGATTGGCCCGAGATCACAGAGCCAGCGAGTGTCAGAACCAGAACTCCCAACTCGACCCTGTTCTCTACTGCCCCTTCTAAAGGTGGGGTAGCTGATGAGCCGGCTGGCTCTCCCACCGAATAGCTGGGGACAGGAGAAGCAGAACCCTGTACTCCCAGGCCCCCCGGTTCCCTCTCCATGACCCTTGGCCTGGCCATAGAGTGTGACAGGTCAGCTGGGGGAGTATGTTCGATGAACTCATAGCTTTGACTTAGCACACTTGGACCTTTCCCCCCTTCAGGGTCTGCATGTTGGGCAACAGGACCCTGTCCCGGGACCAGTTTGATGTTTGTGCCAAGACCACAGTAGTGGACAACGAAACCGTGGCCACCAAGCTGTGGGTCCTCTTCTGTCACACCTCCAATCTCACCTCTGAGGGCTGTGACCAGTACTTCCTCCTCAATAATGTCACTGAGATCTCTGGGATCCCCGGAGCTGCCAGTGGGATTCTTCAGGGTAGGTGCAGGAAGCGGGACTCTGGGGTGGAGACGCCCCAGGCCAGGCCCAGGGGCGCCGATTCTCAGGAGGAAAACGGGTGCCTCCACGGGTGGGGTCTGACACCCCCAGTCCTGAGAAAGGCGGGGGAGGCAGAGCCCCAGCACCAAGGAGGGGGTCCCTTTGTCCACCCCACCCACCCCAGAATCGCCACCTGCCAGAGCGGGGCAGCTCTGGCCTGGCCTTCTGAGCTGACCAACGTGGAGTCACTCTGATGCACAAAGCACATTTCCAGGCATCCCCAGAGGCTGACTCCTTTCTCTCCAGCATCCCCAGGAGAAGAGGAAATGCTTCAGAGTCACTGGCTGTTTTTTCCTTTCAGAGAGTCAAGCCCAGCTGATGCTGGCCTGAGAAGTTCCCACCAGAGCCCATAATAGGCCTCTGTTTGGGAAGCTGGCAGCGGCTCAGAGTTCTCCTACTGAACCCTGGCATGCGCACGCCTCATGTAGCTGAGCTGCCAGTTCTGGGGGTGCCTCATGGGACACTTGGGACCAGCTAGCCCTTGCCTGGTGGGCTTGATTCAGAGGTGGGAGGACCCCATAGTGTCCCAGTTCTCCTGGAAGAAGGTGAAAACCTTGACCTAGAGACTGACCTGGAACCTCTTGAAAGTGCAAGCTTCTTGAGGGCAGGCATGTCTTAATTCCTGGCATAGTTCCTGGCAACAGTTGGACAGATGTTTGTCGATTGACTGACTGATGGATTGATTGGAGCTGGCGCTTCTGTCCTGGATGAGGCTGCCAAGTGCCTCCCCCAGTTCTGCGGCTCTGGATTAATGTTTCCAAATGCTATTGACCCAAAGAGGCCTGTGATTTCCAAACAGCCTGCAGAGCCAGGCCATCAAATAGGCCAGCAGTTCAAGTCAGTTTTTAATAAGGACTTGCTGTGTGCATGGTTTGGTGTTCAGGGCTGAGGATATGAGAATGAAAAATGATGCAGTTCTTGTCCTCAAGTCTTCCCCTTCACCCCCAGCGGAGAGGAGATGAGCTATGGACACAAATGGGGGGGGGTCACAGGAGAGCCCTAGGCCAGGCCCCCAAATTGTGGGATTTCAGCAGTGGGGGATGAGGAGATCTGCCAGGCCTGGGGAAGCCCGAGGCAGAAGAGGGCCCTGCAAGCCTGGGGCTGGCTAGCTAGCTGTGCCGTTCAGTCTGCTCAGGTATGATGCTGGGGGGTCTCCATCCTTAGGTGGCTTGCGGGAGAACCCCAGCCTCAGCAATGCATGCTTTGTGTCTGTGTGGCCAGCCCCGTCCTGTGCAGCTGGTGGGCCTGGGCTTCCTGCAGAGATGAAACAGCCCTGCTCTGGGTGCTTGGGCCTTCACTGCTCCTTCCCCAGACATCCATGGGGCACCTTCTGTTTGGGAGCTATCAAGAGAGATAAAGCACGGTCCCTTTGCCTCAAGAAGTTACAGTGAATGGAGCTGAGGGCTCTAGAGAAGAGGAAGTATGGTGGGCCAAAGTGTCGAAGGCCAGCTCTGACTGTATCTGACACAAATGTGATTACATCAAGAAATCAATCAGTCTCTTGACTGCCATCCCAATAGTCAGATTAAGTACCTTTTCTAAGTGGTTTTTTTTTCCCACTTTTTGGAGGGCAATTGGGGTTGAGTGACTTGCCCAAGGTCACACAGCTAGTTTTATGTGTTAAGTGTCTGAGTCTGGATTTGAACTCAGGTCCTCCTGATTCTAGGGCTGGTGCTCTGCTCACTGCACCACCTAGCCGCCCCAAGTGGTTTTTTTTTTTAATATATAATTCCCTTATTATTCTGTAAAAGGTAACTATACAGAACAAAACTTTCCTTTTTTTAAACTGTTACAGTCCATGTGTATTATCATTTACATGTAAATTTACATATACGTATTTACATATAAATATTATATGAATCATACATTATATACAAATTACATATAAATACTAAAAACATTACATTCCATGACTGATCACAATGAAGCCAGAGTGATAACACATTAGGTCTGTGGGGGTCCAAAGTAAACCTAGCTGTCATACAAGAAAGGGTAGCAGAGGGGGTTTCCGTGTGCCTTCTCAGAACTGTGCGTGGTTTACTCATCTGTAAAATGGCGGTGTAATTTATTGTGAGGAAGACTCCGGTAAGCACTGGGTACTCTAGAAATGTGAGTTGTTTAAGCCCAAAATGTTGTGGAGAAGTAGCCCCTGCCCTCTAGGAGAACCTGGTACTCCTTGTACCAAGAGAGCTGGTGTTGAGTACACAGAGCACTGGGCCAGGAGTCAGGAAGACCCGAGTTCTGATCTAGCCTCAGACACTTCCTAGCTGTGTGACCCTGAGAAGGTCACTTAACCTCATCTGCAAAGTGGGGAGGATATAGTGCCTCCCTCCAGGTTGTGGCGAGGCTCTGAGGAGGGCATGCTAGCCACAGCTAAGCATGTGCCTGGCTTCTTCCCAGGGGCCAGGTACAAAGATGGTCACAGATAGTGCAGGGTTTGTAGATGAGAAAGCTTAGGGGAGGAGGAGGAGGAGGAGGTCATAGGATTGTGGTCTGCAGGGGAGGAGCCCCCTCATCTTCCAGATCAGAGAAGGGAAGGGACCTGCCCTTGGTGCCATGGGTAGTAACTGTCTGACGGGGGATTTGAATCCACGTCCTTCAGCCCCACTGTGGCCTCTTCCTTTGGTGATGGAGACCAGAGGGCATGGGGACCGGGGCCAGGAGGTGAGCCCAGGTGCCTGGGCCCTGTCTCGCCAGGCGATGCACCCAGGCAGATGTGGGGTGCTTGGGTGTGCACTCTCCTCCATGCCTGGGTTTGCCTGCCCGGCCCCGCCTCGGGCTGATGCCGCTCTTTCCCCACACAAGATAACCTGTGGAGCAGCTACCTGGAGAAGGGCGACATCCTGGAGAAGCCAGGGATGCCCTCAGTCGATGTTCCCGGCCAGAAGGGCAGCCTGCCCCTCTACGTCTTTGCGGACATTGCCACGTCCTTCACGGTGCTGGTGGGGATCTTCTTCCCCTCCGTGACAGGTGAGGCCCCAGGGGACCCTCCCTCCTCCATCCAGGATCTAAGACCCCTGAGGGGCTCCTGGCACCCCAACCCCCCCAGGGAGAAAAAGCTCTTTGGTTTTTGTAGGCATCATGGCTGGGTCCAACCGCTCCGGAGACCTCAAGGACGCCCAGAAATCCATCCCGGTGGGGACCATCCTGGCCATCGTCACCACCTCTGTAGTGTGTATCCTTTCCAATGCTGTGCCCAGGCCTGGGTCTCCCAGCCCTGCCCTGATACGCTGCCCTTCAGCGCCACCTGCTGGCAACCCAACAGACCCCTCGAAGGCGGAAATCCTCCATTGTCAGGCAGCTGGCCGACTGGGCAGGGGAGGGCAGCCGGCCCCCTCCATGCTGGCTGCTTTCTCCCAGGGCTCTCGTGTCCTGTGCACGAGGGCTCAATGTGCTTTTCTCAAGCTCCGGCCACCAGAGGCCTCCTGTTTGGGCCCAGTCTATGGGTGGCCTCTTGGTCATTGCCACTGACTATTTCTTGACTGGATTGTGTCTCTCTAACACTATTATAAAGCAATAGGGAGCAAATGGGAGCCTTTTTACAAGTAGAAAAGCAGACCAGACCACAGAGAACTCTTTTGGCTCAGGATCCAGTGCACCCAAGAACACACATGACTACAGAAGGGACTCCCTGTTCAGTGGCCCCTGCTGGTAAAACAGCTTGGTGGAAAGTAGCTCTCACGCCACTCCCGCCATAATAAGCCCCAGATGCACATACTGGGCATCCTAAGTGTACAAAGAGACCAGGAGGAGGGACCTTCTACAGTATGATTACAGGGAGAGAGGAGATCACAAGAGACAAAATAAGCAGTTTCAGTTATGTAAATAAATCTTTTGCCCAGTTCCCCTGTGACATGCACACAGACACTGGTCACTCACATACACGAATAGATCTTGTGGTGTCTCGTACACACACGCCCCATGCCGTTGTACACCGACCACAGATGTCTGTCCACTCCATCACACACACACACCACCCTCCCCTGCCTGCCCCAGTCATTCCCACTGCCAGACACATGCTCCTCATGTTCAAGACCTGTCGCTAATCTCTTTCTCTCGTACACATCCCCTCCTCTGCTCTCCTGCCCTATTTCCCACCTTGTCCTTGCTCTGCTCCCACTCTCTAATCCCAGTCCCCTGACCCGCAGAGGTGATGCCCTTGCAGTCCCCTTGGATGAAGAATCCTGGATATACTGAGTTACAGAAGGCCCCTGGGAGGGGGTAGCTCTCAGGCTGGCTTCTTCATTTGGCATGGGAGGTGCTCAGGGCTCCCCGACCAGCTGTTCCTGCCGGGGCCCTGGCAACTTGCAGCTAAAGAACCACTGACGATTTCTTTGACTGTCTTCCCCAGACTTCAGCAGTGTGGTGCTGTTTGGAGCCTGCATTGAGGGGGTCGTCCTCAGAGATAAGTGAGTGGTTTGCAATTTATTTTCTGCTTTCAAAAACGTTCTTTTTTATTATTAATTATGTACCATAATTATCATTTCAGCTGGGGGTGGGGAGCCTCCCCCCAGATTGACCTCTTCTTTGTGACAGAGAAAAACAGTGAAACGATTCATTGAGTCCAGGTGGCGTAGGCTCAGTGGCCATGTCTACAATGTGCTGCTTCCAAGTTCCCCATCTCTGGCATGAGGAGGGGGATGTTTGTTCTCCGGGAACCTTACTGCTTTTCTCAGTTGCTCAGAGTGTAGCTTTGGGGTCCAGTCTTTGCCTCAGAGAGATACTCTGATTTTGATGTCCTTTGCAGCTGCTAGCCGTCCTTTCCTGTGTGTGTCCTCCCCTTGGGGGAGAGGTTGCCCTGGGCAGGCCGGTAGAACCCCCAGGCTTCTCCAGGACAGCTTGGAACACCAGGAAGGCGAAGGCAGAAAAGGGAGGTGTTAGGAGTATCTGAGGGGAACAGAAGGAAGACAGGCCCTGGGCAAATGAGCTGGGAGTACCTGGGTTCAGCCAAACTTGACAGATCTTGGCCCAGACATTTCTCTGCCCTCCTGCCCTCTGTGGGGATGGCTACGCTCAGCTCCAAGGCCCCCACAGGCCTTTCCCCTGTCTCCCCCACGTGCCAGAGAGAGCTTGACCTCTGGGTTGCATTCACACACACACACACACACACATAAGCGCCTGAATACTTATATGTACATATACATGTGTGTATACATTCGTGTGTGTGTTTGTATGTGTCTCCTGACTTTCAGTACCAGAAAACTGATTGCCTCTTCGACTTCTCAAATTGTATGTCCCATAGACACCTCAAAACTCAGCACATCCCAAACAGAGCTCATTATCTTTACTCCAAAATACTTTCTTCCAAAACTTCCCAGCTGTATTTTTTTTACTGGAATATCTTTAGTCACAGTCGACAGTAACAATATTGAAAACATTTGTTTCTCTATATACATTTTGTAGTCATTAACTGAATGGTTTCCATGCCTTTTTACACAATTTTTCATCTCTTTATAGGGAGCTAATTACTCCCACCCTATCCTTAAACTTGATGCAGTTAATCCCACCTCTTTAGTTTACAGTAGAAAATTGTACTAAATTACAAATAATCATCATCGGTGTTTAGCCATATAATAATGTATTGGCGAGTTGTTGAGTCGTCTTTCAGTCATATCCGACTCTTGGTGACCCCATTTGGGGTTTTCTTGGCAAAGATACTGGAGTGGTTTGCTATTTCCTTCTCCAGCTTGTTTTACAGATAAGGAAATTGAGGCAGACTGGGTGAAGTGACTTGCCCAGGGTCACACAGCTAGCTTGAGGCAGGATTTGAACTCAGGAAAATGAGTCTTCCAGACTCCAGGCCTGACGCTGTATGCGCTATGGCGCCACCTAGCCCTCTTGGCAAGTATTGAGTTTCCGATTAGGTTCCCAAAACAGGGAAGGTGTCCTCCTGGACTCCTCACACTTACCCCTCAATCCAGTCTTCACAAATCTTGTAATTTCTGCTTTCACAACATCTCTTGTATACATCCCCTTCTCTCCACTCCACTCACTGCCCTAGTTCAGGCCTTCAAATTCATGTGAATGAAGCGGCCTTCTAATCAGTCTCCCAGCCTCCAGTCTCCCCACTCCAGTCCACCTATACCCACACATTTGCCAAAAGAAATTTCATAAAGCCCCGACTGGGCCAGTTGCCTATCTCCTCATTCAGCTCCAGCGTGACCCAGCCCTTTTCCATCCTTTCGCATCATCTTATACTTTACTCCCCTCCATGAACACTATGATTTAGCTTTCCCGGCCTATATTGGCAGTTCCTTGAACACAATACCCCATCTTCCATCTTTCCCCATACCTGGAATTCTCCATCCCCTCACCTCCACTTTTTTTTAATTTAATAGTATTTTATTTTACCCAATTACATGTAGTTTCCAACATTCCCTTTAGTAAGACTTTGAGTTGCACATTTTTTCTCCCCCCTTCCCAAGATGGCAAACAGTCTGACATAGGCTATACATGTATGATCATATTAAATATGTTTCCATATTAGTCATGTTGTGAAAGAAGAATCGGAACAGGAGGGGAAAACCACAAGAAAGGAAAAAAAAAGAAAATAATATGCTTTGATCCTCATTCAGACGCCATAGTTCTTTCTCTGGATGTGGGATAGCATTTTCCATCTTTTAGAATTATCTTAGATCATTGTATTACTGAGAAGTGTTAAGTCTATCATGGTTGGTCACCCTGCAATGTGGCTGTTACTGTGTTCAGTCTCCTGGTTCTGCTCACTTCACTCAGCATCAATTCAAGTAAGTCTTTCCAGGTTTTTCTGAAACCTTCCTGCTCATCATTTCTTATAGCACAATCTATGAAGAAGGGAAGAATTTATGAGCAAAAGAAAGAGAAAACTTTATGAAATGTAAAATGGATAATTTTGATTACATTAGATTAAGTTTTTGCACAAACAAAGCCAATGCAACCAAGATTAGAAGGAAATTAGAAAGGCGGGAAACAATTTTTACTGCCAGGGTCTCTGGCATTTCTAAACTATAAAGAGAACTGAGTCAAATTGTTAAGAATACAAGTCATTCCCCAGTTGATAAATGATCAAAGGATATGAACAAGTAGTTTTCAGATGAAGAAATTAAAGCTATCTATAGTCATATGAAAAAATGCTCTAAATCATTATTGATTAGAGAAATGCAAATTAAAACAACTCTGAGGTGCCATATCACACCTATCGGATTGGCTAACATGGCAAAACAGGAAAATGATGAATGTTGAAAAAGATGTGGTGAAATTGGAACACTAATGCATTGTTGGTGGAGTTGATGAGCTGGTGGACGTTAGAAAAACCTGGAAAGACCTCCACTTTTTAATTTCCTAGCGTTCCTTCAGGACCCAGCTCAGATCCCAGGTAGTCTGTCTGAGTACCTTGTGTCTACGCTGTGTGTCCCTTTACTTACCTAGTTATTTGCATGTTGTCCCCCTGTCAGCGTGTAAGCTCCTCGAGGGCAGGGGCTGTTTTTACCTATCTTTGTATTCCCAGTGCTTGGCCCGATGCCTGGCATGTAACGTAAATGCTGGTTGATGTGATTGGAGTTACTTGACCTTCCAGGGCCTACTGGGGGCACTGGGTTTCCTCGCTGGCTTCCCTTTTGGATAAATAATGGGATATGAGCATACCTGCAGCTAGAATTTTTTCTTCAGGGGAGTAGGAAGAGGGGCAGCCTTTGAAGCCCCCGTCAGTGCTGAGGAGCTCACAGTTCTGTTTTCTCTCCCACAGATATGGTGACGGTGTGAATAAGAACTTAGTGGTGGGCACGCTGTCCTGGCCCTCACCATGGGTCATCGTCATTGGCTCCTTCTTCTCCACATGCGGTGCTGGCCTGCAGAGCCTTACGGGGGCTCCCCGCCTGCTGCAAGCCATCGCCAAGGACAACATCATCCCTTTCCTGAGGGTTTGTTCCCCTCCCTGACCGATGCAGTCTTGGGAGGGACCTTAGATGTCTTTGAGTCCAATCCCCTATTTACAAATGAGGAAACTGAGATGCAGAGAACTTAAGTCCCTGGCCAGTGGTCATAAGGTGACTGAGCTGGGGTCGGAACCCTGGTCCTCTGACTCCAGATACAGCAGCACCCTCAGTGACACACGAGGCCATTCGCTCTTTGGGGCTGTCTTGTCCAATCTCCCACCTACTTCTAGGGATAACAGCATCCCTAACAAATGGCCAGTGCCTCTTTGCTGGGACAGACTCAGTGATGGGGAGCTTACTTCTCTGTGTTAGTGTTCCCATTTTATAGATGGGAAAGTTGGTGAGTTGGCTAGGGTCACCCAAGCAGCTTCCCACAGACCTGGGATCAGAACCCAGGTTTTCTGACCCCTGACTCTTCTCCCCGCTGTTCCACAGCCCCAACCCCACCCCCAGCTGATGGCCCTCATTGCCTGGCTCACGTACTCAGACCTGGCCAAAAGGACCAAAAGACTCTGCCCCACTTCTCCAGGGCAGAACAGCCCCTCCAAGGGCAAAGGAGATGCCAGGATCCTTCCTGGCCAGGAGGCCCATTTAATTTGTCCTGCCTGGCACCTGCTTGCAAGGCTCTGACCCAGAAAAGGGAACGTGCAGTAAATGGAATTAGGAACACAGCACAGATTGAGACGGGCAGCCAGGAAGCACAGTGTATAGAGTGCTGGCCTTGGAGTCAGGAAGACCTGAGTTCAAATCTGGTCTCAGACACCTACTGGCTGTGTGACCCTGGGCTAGTCCCCTCACCCTGTTTGCCTCAGTTTCCTCATCTGTCAAATGAGCTGGAGAAGGAAATGGCAAACCGCTCCAGTGTCTCTACCAAGAAAACCCCAAATTGGGGTCACTAAGACTTTGTGGACATGACTGAAACAAGTCTGTAACAACAGCAGATTGAGGCACTGGTGTTAGTGTGATGAGGCCCTGTTTGAGAAGCTTATTCCCCTTAGGGAAGTCCAGGAGTGAATGTGGGTATGTTGGAGAGGGTCATCTAGGGATGGCCTAGGACAGGGGTTCTTAACCCAGGAGAGATTTCAGGGAGTCCATAAACTTGGACGGGGAGAAAATCGCACCTTTGTTTTCACTAATCTCTGATTGCAATTTGACATTTCTTTCAATTATTTAAAAAATTCTTCTAAGAAGGGATCCATGAGAGTCACCAGATTGCCAAAGGGGGCCATGGCACAAAAAGATGGAGAACCCCTGGTCTGGGACTTGGCTGGGCCTGGCTGATATCCCAGGTTCTTGGGGCCCGTTCCAGATGAGCCTCCACTCCCCTCCCAGGCTTATTGTGTTGTGGGGCTGTTTGTATTTGAAGGGGAGGGGCTCCCCAGGGTCAAAGTTGTATGAAGACCTGTCCTCCCATCCAGAGTGGGGAGCTGGATCCAAGATCCAAGTGCTAAAGTCACCAAACCAGCAGTGGCTGTTTGGGGAAAGGAGAGGGGGAAGCCTGGGACCCTAGGGCTGGGGACACCTTCCGCTCCAGCCTCTTTCTGGCTTTTTCAGGTGTTCGGCCACGGGAAAGCAAATGGGGAACCAACTTGGGCTCTTCTTCTGACGGCCTTCATTGCCGAGCTGGGGATCCTCATTGCTTCTCTCGACATGGTGGCTCCTATCCTGTCCATGTAAGCAAGAGTCTGTGCACGTCTGTCCTCCCTGCCGTTTGGAAGCCCCCTTTCCTCCTCCACATAAATCCTTCCCAGCTCAGCCATAGAAAGAGCTGAGGAAGCCCGTGTGTGCTAGGGCTGGTGACACAGCGTCTTACAGCTTCTCTGCTGTTGGCCTCCAGAGTTGGACAACTGTTAAAATAGTACTTATAAAAGAACAGCCAGAGACGCTGGGCCATTTCCAAATATCCATCCTGTGCTTTTTCCTTTTTCCATTTCAATGTTGTTTTTAAAAGCTGGGATCTGGGATAAGCTTGGAAGTCTCCAACAGAGCAGTCTGTATGGGGAAGCGGTTTGTAAAAGTGTCCCTGGTTGCCGAGGCAACTCTTGTATACAAATCTCATTATTTTATTATTTTTTTTTAATAAGACCCAGCTAAGGAAATAAAAAAAACTTTGAGGCCCAGGTCACATTCTTCCCCTTCCACTTGCCCTTC
Source organism: Petaurus breviceps papuanus (assembly GCF_028583685.1). Lineage (NCBI taxonomy): Eukaryota > Metazoa > Chordata > Mammalia > Diprotodontia > Petauridae > Petaurus > Petaurus breviceps. The sequence goes on from NW_027185771.1 coordinate 15,605,805, forward strand.
CCCTTTCCCCCCTTTCCCTTGTCCTTGCCCTTCTCCTTTCCCTGTTCCCTCTCTCTTGCCCCCTTTCCTTTCTCCCCCTCCACTTTCCCCCTTCCTCCTCCCCTTTCCCTCCTTGTCCTTTCTTTTTCCTTCATTTCCTTCCTTCTTTTCTCTTCCCCCCTTTTCTTCCTTTCCGTCACAATTCCTGTCCAAGAATGTTGGCTCCAAGGGTCAGGGTCATTTTGGGTCTTGGGTGCTGGGAGAAGGGGAAGTTTCTGGGCTGCACAAGGAGGGTCATGGACTCTGAGGCTCTCCCAACTTCACAGGTTTTTCCTCATGTGTTACTTGTTTGTCAACCTGGCCTGTGCAGTGCAGACGCTTCTGAGGACCCCCAACTGGCGGCCCCGTTTTAAATATTACCACTGGTAAGTTGACCCTAGCTTTATGGGAAATGACATCTCAAGAAAAAGAATGATAAAAACGGGAAGCTGTTGTATCCCTGACCTGCCCCAGTCCTGCTATCTAGCCCTGCCTGGGCCTCCTGCCCAAGAAAGGGGCCGACTCGGGACAGCAGGCCTGCCAGCTGATCCCAGGACCCTCAGCACCAGGGAATGAGGGGCGAGTGCTTCTGACTGTCCTCCCCTCTGGGACACAAATTCATGGGGGCATTATTGGCCCATAAAACTGCCGAGTGAAGAAAGTAAAACAGTAGTGAGAAGCCCTCCTCCCCACTTGTCTTTATCTGAATAGACATTGTGTGTGTGTATATATACATATATACACACACACACACACACATATGTATGTATATTGTGTGTGTGTGTGTGCGTGCACAATATCTCCCTATCTCCCTTGATACACTGAAAGCTCACTGAGGCTGGGACTGTTTGCTTCTAGCCCCATGCCTAGTCCGTAGTAAGTACCTAATCAATGCTCCCTGCCTGGCTGGCTTTGTTTCAGGGCCCTGTCCTTCTTAGGGATGAGTATCTGTCTTGCCCTCATGTTCATTTCTTCCTGGTACTATGCCCTGGTGGCCATGCTGATTGCGGGCATGATTTACAAGTACATTGAATATCAGGGGTGAGTAAGGCTTTGGGGGGCTGCTGATTCTGTCATAGGACTGCAGACAGGCTGGGTCAGGGGGTGAGAAGGCGGCAGGGAGGGATGGGGGCCTTGAGGGGCTCGGCTCTTTTGCTAGGAATGCTTGGGCAGGGGCTTCTCGTGGTGGTGGATGAGCCTGGGGAGATGTTGGTGGCTTCAGGTCAGCCCCATTTGGAAGGCAATGTGTCCTTCAGGGACCCAGAGAGGGGAAAGGACTGGGCCCTACTGTTGATTCTCCTCTATGCAGAGCCGAGAAGGAATGGGGCGATGGCATCCGGGGCCTCTCCCTGAGTGCTGCCCGCTATGCGCTCCTTCGCCTGGAGGAGGGGCCGCCACACACCAAGAACTGGAGGTGAGTCCCGGGCCATTCCATCCCCCTCCCCCATCAGGACTCCCCTCTAGTTCTCAACCAGCATCCTTCCAGCCATCCCCAGCCCCACTGGAAAGCCTGATGAACAGAACCAGTTTAATGTTGGAGGAGAGAGAAGATATCCTGGGAGATGGGGCCGGCTCAGGGTGGGTTAGGAAGCCTGGAGCAGGCCTCTGTGGGTGGGGGGGTGTCTGGTGACATGTGCTAGGGCATCAGACCTGGCCTAAATGGAAGGGATTTATGGGCATAAGAATATTGTTAGCAGGAGCCAGCTGGGTGAACAAGTGGGGGGGAAGGGGTGGTAAATAAGGGAGAGGACAGGAAAGGGAAGGCCTAAGTGCATACTCCACCAAGGCCCAGATGCTGCTAACCAGGGGCCTTTGCCCCTTCCTCCCCTCCACTCCCCCTCCCCTTCCCACCCAGGCCTCAGCTGTTAGTGCTTCTGAAGCTGGACGAAGACCTTCATGTGAAGTACCCCCGCCTGCTCACTTTTGCCTCCCAACTCAAGGCTGGCAAAGGCCTGACCATTATTGGCTCTGTGATCCAAGGCAACTTTTTGGAAAGCTATGGGGAAGCCCAGGCCGCTGAGCAGGTACTGGTTTCAGGGGGACTTTCTTTGGTACTTCCTCTCATAGGGCCCAAGAATCAGGATCTGGGGAACCCAACTCCAACCCCTCAGCCAGGGTTGCTGGGCCGGGCCCATAGCAGGCCCTCCAGAGGAGCAGAACCACAGTCCAGAGTGGCTTTTCCTGCTGTCTACACCAAAAAGTTCAGAGCCCCAGGCCAGACTCCTGCCTGGAGATTTAGAAGTGAATTTGTTTCCTCCTCCATGTTTGGCTCTTTCCTTGGCTCAGTTGGGAGCATACCTGAACACATGTCTATAAAGGTCCAGGCTGTGTTCTCAGGGAGTCCAGGAGCCATGTTCAGCCAGTCCACAAACACTGAGCACTTAGACTATGCTCAGGGCTGGAAACACAAAGAAGTCAGGACCTTACATTCTAACATGTAAATATGCAGGTGTGTACAGGAGATGTACAGACTAGGTGGCAGGATCCAAGGACAACACAGTGGGTGGGCTCTGGGTGACCCCCCCCCCCAGGACCCCCTGAGGAGAGCTCACACATTGCTGATAGAAAATCCCCCAACTCGCTATGGCCCTTCTGACCCATTTGACCATGACCTATTGTTTTCAGACAATTAAGAACATGATTGAGATTGAGAAGGTGAAGGGCTTCTGCCAGGTGGTGGTAACAAGTAAAGTGAGAGAAGGCTTGGCCCACCTCATCCAGTCCTGTGGCCTGGGGGGCATGAAACACAACTCCGTGGTGCTGGGATGGCCTTATGGCTGGAGGCAGAGTGAAGACCCCCGGGCCTGGAAAACCTTCATAGGTATGTCCCCCACACAGGTCAGCTTCCATCACATGGGGGCTTCCTAAACCGACGCCCCTGCACTGTTGGGATTGGTGGGAACATATGGGTAGCTGATAAAACCCAGTAGCTTCGGGTCTCCTGCAGGCTTGGCCTTAGGAAATAGAAGCGTAGGTAAGTTACCTGCATGTTATCATTTGAGAGGCACCTGGCAAGCTTTGTGCCCAGGTCCCGTCTCCCACTTCCCTATTCGATAGGCATCCCGTTGGATGTTGAAGAAGCTGTGCCTTACACTTGGGTCAGAATGAGTGCCATGGGATTATAGAGGATAGGTACGAGTCAGTAGGAAGAAGGAGCAGGCTACAAGAGAGGATATGGGAGAACCGTAAAGAGAGATTTTTCCCACCCTATTCTCCAGTGCCAGGCTTTCCTAGAGGCCTAAGAAGCCACGTCTCTGGCCAAGTGTGGTTCTGTCTACAGCTGGGAGGGGGTGCTTGCAAAGGAAGCTCCTTTGGCTAAGACTGGAGGCACCGGGCCCTGCCCTGCGTCACCTGGCATGTCTTTGTCTTGTAGACACTGTGCGCTGTACCACGGCTGCCCACCTGGCGCTGCTGGTGCCCAAGAACGTCTCCTTCTACCCCAGCAACCATGAGCGCTACAACGAAGGCAACATCGATGTCTGGTGGATCGTCCACGACGGCGGCATGCTCATGCTGCTGCCCTTCCTTCTGAAGCAGCACAAGGTGCCCGGCCCCCAGGGACGTGGGAGGGCCCTGAGTCAGCCCAGCTGCTAACCCCAGCCCGCTCCCCTAGGTCTGGCGCAAGTGCCGCATGAGGATCTTCACCGTGGCCCAGATGGATGACAACAGCATCCAGATGAAGAAGGACCTGGCCACTTTCCTGTATCACTTGCGCATTGAAGCAGAGGTGGAAGTCGTGGAGATGGTAAGAGCCACACACCTGCCCCGTGGCTGCCATGGTCGCCATGCCACGGCCGCCACCATAGGCCCACAGCCACCTGCACTCTGCTCTCCCCCCAGCACAACAGCGACATCTCCGCATACACCTACGAGCGGACGCTGATGATGGAACAGAGGTCGCAGATGCTCAGACAGATGAGGCTGACCAAGACTGAGAGGGAAAGGGAGGTAGGAAGCCTCCAGGTGGCCTCCAGGGTGGGGCTTCCCTGCAGGGGGAGGGTAGCAGGGGCTCCTCTCTCCTCTGCTGCTTTGGAATGAGGTTCCAGGGGCCTCCATAGGAATCCTTTGGGTCAGGTCAAGGCCAGGCCAAGCCCAGAACTGACCCGTTGGCCTGCTTAACCCAGTGTTTAGCCTCCTCCAGGCTTTAGAGGCATAGGAGAGAGAATGCTGGAGCTGGAGTGAGGGCAGACCTGGGTAAAGGTGTGCCTTCCTCTCTAAGCCTCCGTGTTCTGTCCTATAGAGTGGGATAACGTGAGGAAAACGCTATGGTTTGCAAACCTGAAAGCACTGTAGAGATGGGAGTTATTATCATGAGGGACCAAGGGTCTGGGGTCTGGCCTGCAGAACTCACCTAGCCTCCTGCTCCTTTGAGCTCCCTCTTTTATATCTGAGCAGGCTCCTGGGGGGATTTTCCTCACCAGACAAATGGTGGATGATTGAGCTAGAAGCTTGAGAGCCAGAGCCCTCCCTGCCAGACCCTATTCTCTGCTTCCTTGTCCGGTCCCATCCACACCCTTCCTGGGTGCCTGGATCTGTGTGCTCCCCCAGGCACAGCTGGTCAAGGATCGGCACTCCATAATCCGACTCGAGAGCCTGTACTCAGATGAAGAGGATGAGAGGGAAGCCAGGCCTGAGAAGGTGCAGATGACCTGGACCAGGGACAAGCACGAAGCCGAGAAGAGAAACCGGGGCAACACCCTAGAAAACTTCCGAGAGCTGATCAGCATCAAACCGTGAGTGCAGGATACAGAGCTGTGAAGGTGCAGCCCCACCCCAAAGCCTTCCCCACACACGCACACACAGCACACGTATACACGCACACGCACGTTCAGTCTGGCTGGCATACACAGTGTGCACAGCTGGTGCCCTGTGAGAGCAGTCACCTGGTACCATAGCTGGCCTAGGGCTGAAGCTGCGAAGGCACTGCTCCCATCTTGCTGGTTTGCCCAGCAAGGATCCCAGGATTGCTGGTCCTACACAGGAGACTGCATGTTGGATGGGGGGTGGGCGGTATATTGGGGGTGTTCAGGGAAGGTGTATGGAGAAGAGAGTGGGAGGAGGGTGTGTAGGTGAATGTGGGGAGGCAGGGGGAAGGCCCGTGGTATAAGCACGTTCATTCATTTCTTTATTTAAAGTGCCTGGTACATGTAGAACACTGTGCTGGGCAAAGGGAAGGTACAGAGTTTAAATAAGACTCCCCGTCATGGGGGGATTACGACACAAACACAGCATTTACATGGTTAGTGGATTAGAGAGGTGCAGGCAGAATTCCCTGCAGTCTTGGAGGGAAGGTCATGACTAACAGGGTGTAACAAGCAAGGTCCCATGGACGGTGTTTGAGTCCTTGCATATCTTTGTACTGTGTGTATGCAGGGGAAAGGAGGGGGCATGTAGAGACTGGAGGTCGTGGGGGGGAGCAGAGAGGAGGGGATGGCTATGGCATATGAGAGTGTGGAGGCCTGTGTCTAGTGGGAAATGTGTAAGGGCAGAGGAGCAGTGTAGGTCTGCATCAGATAAGCTGGAGAAGGCCCAGCTGAGGGCAGCCAGGACAGCAAAGGAACTTAAGTCCACAGGGCATAAAGGTGGGTCCAAGGAGCTAGTCTGGAGAAAAGAGAAAGAAGTAATGGGGACACAGTCCCTCTGTTCAAGTATTCAAAGGGCTGGCCCTTGGGAAAGGGATTAGACATGATGGCAAAATTAGGGGCCATGGGTGGAAGCTGCAAAGAGGTAAATTAAGGCATGATGTTAAGAGGTTCTAGGAAGGGGAGAGAGAAGAGAAGGAAGGAGGGGAAGGGAAAGAGGGAGGGAGAGGACAGGAAGGGAAAGAGGAGAGGAATGAAGAGGGAGGGAGAGAAGGACCAGAAGGGAAAGAGAGGAGAGGAAAGAAGAGGGAGGGAGAGAAGGACGGGAAGGGAAAGAGAAGAGAGGAAAGAAGAGGGAGAGAGAGGAGAAAAAACAAAAAAGATGACCCCTTGTTGACTGTTGGCGGAGAGGGGAGTCTTGTCGGGCATGGCTTGGACCAGGTGGCCTGAGAGGTCTCCTTGCTGGGAGAGCCTGTGACTCAGTGTGGTTGGAGGGGTGGCAGGGTGTGGAGAGATGGATGGAGAGCAGACCACCAGGAGCTGGAGTGCCATTGTGGCCCACAAGGTGCAGGCAGAGGACCCTTCTGTACTTGGCACTGTCTCATATTTGGTCCCCTAGCAGCTGTGCCTGACCCTGGTCCTCTGACCTAACTCCTTCACAGAGATCAGTCGAATGTCCGAAGGATGCACACTGCTGTCAAACTGAATGAGGTCATTGTCAATCGCTCCCATGATGCCCGGCTTGTCCTTCTGAACATGCCTGGTCCACCCAAAAACAGCGATGGAGACGAGAACTGTATCCTTTGGGGATGAGTTTCTTGGGGGTGGCCTGGGGCTTTTGCAGGGTTTGGGTCCCTCGGGGCTCCCATCAAAGCCTTCTCTCTTGGCTCCAGTGGGAGGCTGTCCTTGGGGACGCTGACCACTGTCCTCTCTGGCTGGTGATGGAGCCAAGAGGCAGAGCTACAGGCTGACAGCTCAGGTCTTGAGGGGAGTTATCCTGGGTGTTCTGCCAGCTTTTATCACCCTGTGCTCAGTGCCCACCTCAGTCAGTGTAAATCCCATCTGTTACACCAGATGTCCAGAGGTAGGAATCACAGGTGTTACTACCCCCATTCTACAGATGGAGAAACTGAGGATCAGAGAGATTAAGTGATTTGGCGTCAGAGCTGGGATCTCCTGATTGGAAGCCACGCGCTTTTTCTGCTCTACCACCATCATAACCCTCTAGAAGCTGACAGTGTAGATGGAGAGATGGGTCATGTGCACATGAGGTGTTAGCCAATCTAATTATTGATGTGATTAGCACCTTGTAAGCAGTACTGACAGAACCACAGGGGGCTTCACGGCAGGGAAAGTGCCGCCTCCATCTTCACAAGAAGATGAAGAGGGTCTGGAGGGTCTGCGACGGCCCGGGTATGGCCCTTGACTCCCACTCAGACATGGAGTTCCTGGAAGTGCTGACGGAAGGTCTGGAGCGGGTGCTGCTGGTGAGGGGTGGGGGCCGTGAGGTCATCACCATCTACTCCTGAGCTGGGGCCCCCACCGGGGCCTCTCTGGCCAGCGACAGACACTCCTGTGCCAAACGGACAGCCACAGTTCCTGCTTCCCTTCCTGCCCCATCCCTTCTCGTTCCCCTCCACGGGGCTGAGGGTGAGAGCTGGGCATCCCCCAGGGTCCCAGCCCCTCCCACACTCCTCACCTCCCAGTTTCACCCTGTACCCACGGTGTCCGACTTTGAAACTTAACCCCTTGTAGACGAGGGCTCGGTGCAGTATGTTAGTGAGGGAGGGGCCATGGGGAAGGCCATTCCCAGAAACACTCTTGGAAGCTTTGCTTTGAGATCTGGGGTCAGGCCTTGAAGGCCGATCCCCAGGCCCCTTCCCTGCCCCCTTCTTCCTGACTCCCTGGACCCACTAGGCAGCGGGGAGGGTGTTGCAGAGGCAGTCCGGCTGGGCCGCCAGGCCCACCAGCAACAGAGACGGGAATCAATGAAGCTAAGAGAGATGACGATTATGTTAGCAGGTGGCCGTGGCCTGCTGGGGACCGCGCCCTATTTATTTGTGTATTTATTGGTCAAGAAGGTTGCCAGGGAGCAAGAGAGCAGAAAGATGCTTGGGGGGATGGGGAGGTTGCTCCCCTGACCATGGGCACATCCCTGCCCCCAGGAAGCTGCCGGGCTGTGCCAGGGAGGCCCCCGCTGGGCACCCCGGCCCTTCCTTCTCACCTGCCAGCCTGGGGAATGCAGACATTGCCCAGGAAACAAAAGTGGGCAAAGCAGAAAAAGGTCCCTGTGAGTTTGGCTGGTTATTTGTTTGTTTTCCCAATAAAACCTTGTTTACTGACTTCTACTCCCACCTTCTGGACCTGGCTTTTTTTCCTTCTTTTGCTGAGGGAGGGAGGGAGTATCCAGATGGAGACAGGCCAGTCTCAAAAACAGCTGTGAGGTCATCAGACTTGGCTCTGCCCCAGCCCAGCCCCCTCTCTGACCTTGCCTTTTGTTGATCCCTGGGTTGGTTCTGGCTCCTTCGCTGGAATCCAGGCCAGTTGTTGAGTGGGTGGAAATGTTTCACTTCCCCTTCCTGTTTTGGGAGAGTCTTCCCTGGGGACCAGCTCTAGAGACAGAACTTTAAAAAACCGTCAGAAACAGCTGCCTAATTTTATAGGAAAGTAAATTGTCCAGGGTACTACAGGTGGTAAGAATGCTGGGATTTGAATCCAGATCCTCTGCCTCAAATCGTGCATTCTGTCCACTATGCCCTGCAAACTTTTTTTTTTTTAATTTGGAGGCAGTCAGGGTGAAGTGACTTACGAGGGTCACACAGTTAGTGTTTGAGGTCTGATTTGAACTCAGGACCTCCTGAGGCCAGGGATCCATTATGCTACCTAGCTGCCCCTGTGCTCTCTTCACCCCTCCCTTGTAGATACACCTCCCTCCCTCTGAGGTACCTGCCAGACACAGTCCTTTCCTTCACTAAAAGTGAAATGTTCCTTGGAATGGCCAAACCAGCTGGGTTACATGAATGTAATGCAGCATTCTTGAACTGTTTGAAACAATTAAAGTGAAAGTTTCAGAGAAGGTGGAGAGCAAAGGAGGCAGAACCCAGAACACAACATACACAATAGCTGTTAACAACGACAATGTAACAACAACAATTGTTAGTATTTCTATGGCATTGTAAGGGTTGCCAAGTACTTTACAGATATTTTCTCATTTGATCCTCAGCAGCCCTGCTGTTATTATCCCTATTTTAAAGAAGAAACTGAAGTAGACTTTCCCAGGCTCACACTGCTAGTAAGGATCTGAGATGGGATTGGAACTCAGGGCTCCCTGACCCCAGATACAGTGTTCTATCCACTTTGCTGGAAAAAGTGAAACATGACGGTGTGTAATTATAATGATCCAAGCTTTGGCTCTGGATAAGAGCTGAAAAAACACACCTCCCATCTTTGTAGAGGTGAGGAACTACGGGTATGTAATGTTGCATACTCTTATTGTCATTTTTATGATGTCATGGCATAGCCATGAGCACTGAATATTCATTCCTCCAGTTATTTTTTCATTTTTTAGTAAATAGTATTTTATTTTTTTCCAGTTACCTGTGAAGATAATTTTAAACATTTTAACAAGATTTTGAGTTCCAGATTTTTCTCCCTCCCTCCCTCCCTTCCCCCTCTGCAAGATGGCAAGTAATTTGATATAGGTTATACATGTTGTATATACTTTCAAATGCTGTTGGTTTTAAGCACAACTCCCATCTTTGCAAAGGTGAGGAATTATGGGTACATGAGGGTGCATACACCTTCAGATGCAGTTGGTTTTAGACACATTTATCTTTGCAGAGGTGGGGAACTACAGGTATATAATGTTGCATACACACATACTGAACTGCTTTTTTCTCCTTTTTAACCTTTGTCATAAAGTATGGCTCACTGGGCAGAAGGAAGAGAAACATGTTCAGAAATGGAAGTGATGTAAAAACAAAAGAAATAAGGACTGGACCTGAGATTTCATTGTAAAAGATGCTAATAAAAATTAGATTAAAAACAAATGCAGGGGCAACCAGGTGGAACGGTGGGTAGGCACCAGCCCTAGAGTCAGGAGGACCCAAGTTCAAATGTGACCTCAGACACCTACTAGCTGTGTGACCTTGGGCAAGTCACTTCACCCCACTTGCCTCCCCCCCCAAAAAAAAACACCCAGCACAAACAAAAACCCCCAAATGCAAAGTAAGAGGTAGCACGCTCCAGTTAATCAGGAAGCAATTTAGTGAGTGCTACTTACTAGAACTCTTTTGGGCCCTTGGGGAGATTTTTTTTAACGGGAAAGTACAGACTTGGACTAGATTCCTAAGGATCATAAGGTCTTGGACTGAAAGTAATAGTGGCTCACATTTCATAGTGATCCAAGATCTGGGAAGCATGTGGCGTATGCTCAACAGCAACAAAAACCTCTCAGGGTGGTTGGGCAGATCAAGGAAGCTTAGCACAGGACTGGCGCTGTGTGGATGTTGGCCGCCATCATCTTCGTCATCATTCTCTACAAGGATCTGAGGACATCTCAGGCCAGTCTCACTTTTTAGAGGAAGAAGCCGCGGTGCTTAGAGATCGTGCCTTGCCCGAGTCGTAAGTGATCTGAGGGGGAATTTGAACCCACGCTCCCCTGGAAGGAGCCTGCTCGCACAGCAGGGATGAGGGCACCGAGTCATCCTGTCCCATTACTAAGAGCAGCCTGTTACAGAGGAGGACGCCTAGGCTGAGTGGTTAGGTGATTTACCCGGGGACGGGGACGCATAGCTAGTTAAGCCTCTGAGGAGGAATTTGAAATCGAATCTTCCTGACTGAGGGCAGCGCTCTACTGGCCCTCTTTGTGCCATCACAAATGACAAGGGCTGAGTCCCGGCTGGCTGTGCTGGTTTGCTGGCTTCAGTGTGTCTGAATACCTAGGGAAGGTCCCAAGGTCAGTGCCCTGGTCAGTTTTCCCACATTTTCCCAGCCTCCCCCAGCTCCCTCCCTCCTCATGTCCCCAGTCCCCTCCCACTGCCCCCAGAACACCAAGTCCCAAGCCTTCCCAAGCCTTCCCATGCCCCACGCCCAGGTCCTCGGGGTTCCTCCAGCAGCTGCCCTCCTCCAGTCCCTCCCCCTGCCACCCACAACCCCTCCACTGATAAGGAGCCCAGCCCTGGCCTGTGTTTGCTCCAGGCACGGGAAGCATGGGGCTCCTGGGACGGCTGGACTGCCGCTGCTCCCTCCTGGGCTTCCTCCTCCTGTCCCCCTCGGTCAGCTCCTTCTGGCTTCTCAACGTCCTCTTTCCCCCAAGCTTCACCCCCAAGGCTGCCCTCAACAACCACACGAGACCTGTGGTGCTTGGTAAGGCTGCCCCCGGCCCCACCCCTCCCACCTGGGCCACAGAGGGTGAGGGCCTGGGGAAGGAGGGGGCAGGGAGCTGGGTGAGGGGCTCAGCCTAGCGGGTAGAATCGGCGCTCTAGCTCTGCAAAGCAGCGTCTGCTTTTCCAGCCCACTCCTAACCCAATGGCCCAGCTTGTGGCATGAGGGAACGGGAAAGGACGTCCCCTGGGGCCGTGGGCAGGGACAAAGGGAGGGAGTCCTGGCTGGGGAGGGGGGCGGACCTGGGTCTCCTCTTCCCCTCCCACCCCAAACCCCACTGATCCACACGTCACCTCATAATCTCTGGTGGCTTCTTGTCCCGGGCCCTGCTGAGACTGTTTGCTCCATCCTGGACTTTGGCTGAGGCCGGCCCTGGAGGGAAGAAAAGGGATGTTTGTGTTTGTCTATCTCTGTCCTAGGTGGGGGTCAGGGACAGTCTCCCCCCTCCCTCCCGCCCCCACTTCCTGGTGGGAGCCCAGGGTATAGTGTTACAATGTCCACCTCCTCCTCCCACAAGGGGGAGAGCAAGGGGGGTGGGGGGTGATGTGTGAGGGTAAGAGCCCTCCTACCCATAGTGCCTGGCTGCTTGGGGAACCAACTGGAGGCCAAGCTGGACAAGCCAGATGTGGTCAATTGGCTGTGCTACCGAAAGACGGACGACTTCTTCACCATCTGGTTCGACCTCAACATGTTCCTGCCCCTCGGGGTAGACTGTTGGATTGACAACACTAGGTGGGCCCCAGACGCACACTCAGCCCCTCCCCACACCAAGCTCCCCAACCCCCCCCCCAGGCCCCTCCCCACACTCAAACACACTTTAAGCTTGGCACACTGACATCTGTTGGTTCATTAGATCCATTAGATCCACTGAGAGGTTGCCACCTTCCTTGTAGAGAGGAAGTGACCCCAAAGTAGGACTCTCCTCAGGCCGTGTCTGAGTGGAACACATCCAGTACAGCAGCCCAGGTCACCCCGGAGGCGGGCCAGCCCAGCCTGTGAATGACCAGGTGTGCTGACCACACCACCCCGTGGTCATCCACACCTACATGCGCTTCCCTCCTCTCTGCACACATGCACGCACATCCTACCTTGGAATACCTGCATGCATCTACCTCACACCCAGAGTCATGCCAACACATACACACACACACATACACAAACACGCACACACACACGCACACACACACTCGCTCTCTGGAGGCTGAGCCTCCTTCTTGACTCTGCAGGGTGGTCTACAACAGGACCACAGGACAAATGTCCAATGCCCCGGGTGTGCAGATCCGGGTCCCGGGCTTTGGCAAAACCTTCTCTGTGGAGTATCTGGACCCCAACAAACTGGCAGGTAAGCAGATGTAAGGCTGGGGGCCCAGGCTGATTCCGTGAAAGCCTGGAAGGAACTCCATGATGCTTGTCACCCAAATCCTAGTCCCCTTGGAGAGAAAGAGTCCCAGAAAACCCATATTCTGGAGGTTGGGTTGGAAGGGGGAGGTGAGGCAACAAACACCCTGTGGGTTCTGCTCAAGGGGTCCTGCATACCCCTAGAACTGTAATTAACCCTCTATCCTGTATCTCCACCCCAATGAAGGCTATATGCACACACTAGTGCAAAATCTCGTCAACAATGGCTATGTGCGGGATGAGACAGTTCGGGCTGCACCTTATGACTGGAGACTGGACCCCAGTGAGTAGGGCTGGGGTTGTAGGGAGAAGGCATTGGGCAGGGATGGAAGCCCGGAGCAAGGGGTCCGGGCTGGGGTCTCACACCTCTCTGGCCCCAGCCCAGCAGGAAGAATACTTTAAGAAGCTAGCAGGGCTAGTAGAAGAGATGTACACCACCTACGGGAAGCCCGTTTTCCTCATCGGACACAGCTTGGGCAATCTCCATCTGCTCTACTTCCTTCTGAATCAGCCTCAGGCCTGGAAGGACCGATACATCGACGGCTTCATTGCACTGGGAGCCCCCTGGGCTGGCTCTATCAAATCCATGAAGGTCCTAGCTTCTGGTAAGGACATCAGCCACTGAGACCCAGGGAAAGACAGAAATGCATACACATAAAAATCCTCAGAGACACCTCTGGGACACCTACAGATCCCCTCAGATACAGAGCCAACCCCTCTTACCAAAACACACAACCAGCCCCCAGCCACATATCCCTCCTATACAGGTCATACATATGTATATACCGATTCCCATGGATGCACAGAAACACATCCTGATGTACATATGTACATATATGTATAGCAGATATAATCCTTTTAGGAGTGGATGGAGATTTTCTGGAGTCCCCTTATGTCTGTGACACCATTGGAGATTTGCCTCCTGAACCCCTCCCAGGACTCTTAGCAGGGGAGGGGCACTGGAGGGACACAAAAAAGAGACAGGTGTTGAGTCTGACAGTGAGGGAAAATAGGAGTGTCAGAGTCCCAGGGCTCTGTTCTGAGTCAGGTCAAGTTCAGGGTCTGGGTCAGCATCTCATGTCCAAGCCTGTGCCTGAGCCTGAGGTATGCTAAGGGCCAGGTGGTCAGGAAACATTTTACAAGTACCAACCATGTGACAAACACTGAAGATACAAAGAAAAGGCAGAAGACAGAGTCTGAAGCAATTTGAGGTCTGTGCTCAAGCCTGAGCAAGGCTGTGACCCATCTGGTAGTTTAGGGAGAAGGTCAGGGTTCGAAGCTGGGATTTGGGGTCCATGGATTTGTGTGTGGTTGAAGCAGAGTGTGGGTGGGATCTGGAGTCATACCTGGGATCAGAGGCATGGATTGGGTTTGGAGGTAGTGAGTGACGGGGGCTGGGTTTGCGGTCCTTGGCAGGTATAGCACTGAATTCTGGGATGGGCCCTGAGTCCCTCACTCCGTACTCTGTTCACAGGTGACCACCAGGGCATCCCAGTCATGTCAAACATCAAACTTGGAGAGGAGCAGCGGAGGGCCACTGCCTCGCCGTGGATGTTTCCCTCCCGCCTCGCGTGGCCTGAGGACCACGTCTTCTTCTCCACACCTAAAGTAAATTACACCTTTCAGAACTTTGAGCGCTTTTTTGCAGACCTGCACTTTGAAGACGGCTGGTACATGTGGCTACAAACACGCGACCTGCTGGCGGGGCTACCTGCACCAGGCGTGGAGGTCTACTGCCTCTACGGGGTGGGGCTGCCAACCCCCCACACCTACATCTATGACGAAGGCTTCCCTTACAATGACCCCGTGTCCGTTCTCTATGAAGATGGTGATGACACTGTGGCCACGCGTAGCATGGAGCTCTGTGCTCGCTGGCATGACCAGCAGCCCCAGCCAGTCCACGTGTTCCCAGTCCCTGGCTTGCAGCATCTCAACATGGTCTTCAACAACCAGACACTGGACTACATCAACTCCATCCTCTTGGGTACCTATCGAACGAAAGCCACCAAGGACTCCCACCCAGACCCTGCCTCCACCAAGGACTCCCACCCAGACCCTGCCCCCACCAAGGACTCCCACCCAGACCCTGCCCCCGCCAAGGACTCCCACCCAGACCCTGCCCCCGCCAAGGACTCCCACTTGGCCTCAACCCCTAAAAACAAAAAAGGTCACAGACCACATATGGGGGGTGAGTAGTCTGCTCCAGGTGGCCAAAAGGGCAGACGGCACCACATCCCTCCAAAACTTGGCTCTGCTCCTGACTTTGGGTCTACAGCCCTGCCTGGGATTGAGGAGACATCAGACAACAAGAATAAAAACCTCTTCTTTGAAGGCCAGCTCTGGAGTGACTAGGGAGGAAGAAGAGTCTGACTCTCTGGAAGTGGGAGGAAGAGAACGATAATAAACATTTATTAAGCATGTATTGTGTGCAGAGCCCTGTGATAGGCAATGGGGGATGAAGGAGAGATATAAAGTTTAGACAGGAAAGCATCCCTGTGGTTTTTATAGTCATAGAGAGATAAGACACAAGTGTATCTATGAAACATAATATGACATGATAAATGCATTTATATATGTAAAACTACCCCAACCACATGATTAGAAATGCATGTTATAAAGGCTGGCCACAACATTCAATTTCTAGACCTAGTGACTTTTTTTTTCTGAGACCTCATTCCTCTAGAGTTTTCTGCAGCTTTCTACACTGAAGACCTCCATCCCTGTGATTTTGAGCCACCAGTTTCATAAGAACAAACTTCCTCCACAACCCTCAATTATCTGGGCCCTCATTCCCATCCTCACTCTGAACTATCAAAGCCCAAACAATCACCAAGCCAGGCTTGGATGGGACCTATTGTTGGTCAATCAGTGAGAGCCAGAGTGATTTGGGTTTAAGGCATGGTTAAATAGCTCCGTTTGAATCCCAATGGTCTTCACCAAAGCCTGGTTTTCTAGTGCTGCATTTCAAGAAATCATAAATGAAACTACATGGGGCAAAAAAGTCCTCTCCCAGATCGATTTTTTTTCCTGAGTAGGTAAAAGAGGCCATTTTTTCCTCATTTCTTACCTAACCTTAATCATTGAATGGGTATTGCCTCAGACAAACTGAGACCTGGGAAAGACCTTAATTTAAAAAGGCCAACTCCTCCCACTGTATCCGGGGCCATCTCCAGTCGTCCCAATCTATGTCTTGTCACTGGACTCAGATGGCTCCGGAGGAGAGGGGGAGACTAGTGACTTTTCACATTCCTGCCTCACTTAAATTCAATTCACCTGCAAGTCATGGCATCACTTTTCTGATGTCATGGTCCTCTTCGAGAACAAAGGACAAACAACAGTTCCCTCTGCTTCAACCATAACCTCCCAATGTCCAACTCCAAATCTGCTCACCCCTTCCACCATGCCCTCTATGGAATTTTTGTCCACGATTCACAAACTTCCTTTCATCTTAAACTTTTTCTCTCGCCATCTCCTAGCTCTCCCTGAGATGGCTCTTTCTGGATGTCCCTGCATCTCTGACCCATCCTTCCAGTACTGGCTTCACTTTCTTCCTTACCCCAGACTCACTGGTCATGGTAAGGAATCAGAATATTCCTTACTCCCAATTGCTACTTCCAGATCCTCTCTCTATTACAGTCACTCAAGGAACCTCTTCATTTTTGAAGTTTGTGCAATCAAAATGTATTACCCAGTCAAGATACTGATAACCATTATCTCCCAATCCCCAAGACATTCTCCCTCCTTTCTAAATTCTAAAAACCAGGCTCATAGCCTACTTCTCCACCCCTGCCTTATTTCTAGGACACTTCATCACACATTTTAAAAATTCAATTTTATTTTATTTTCAGTTCTGAATTCTTTCTCTCTCCTCTCTTTGACCTCATCTATTGAGAAGTCAAGAAAAATAAGACCCATTATAAATGTACATAATTGTGCAAAACTAATTCTTACGTTAACTATGTCCAAGATCTTAAGAAGGAAGGTAAAGAATATATGTTTCCATCTACACTCAGAGTGTATCAACTCTCAGTCTGGAAGTAGATAGCATGTTTAATCATGAATTCTTTGGAATTATGGTTGGTCAGAGTTACTAAGACTTTCACAGTTGATTATCTTTATATTATTGCTGTTACTGTATAAACTATTCACCTGGTTCTGTTCATTTCATTTTAAAAATAATTATACTTTTTTTTTTTTACAAAATACAATACCTATTCTTATTAAAAATTATAAAAAGTGTAGGAATAAGTGGAGTCTTTTTCAAAATAATAATAAGTATCTATCTAAAATGAAGAATAAGCATTATCTGTAATGGGATAAGCTAAAAGTCTTCCTGGTAAGATTAGGGGTAAGGCAAAAATACCCCCTATTATTAAATATTGTATTAGAAATATTAGCCATAGGGGTGGCTAGATGACACAGTGAATAGAGCACTGGCCCTGGAGTCAGGAGGACCTGAGTTCAAATCTGGCTTCAGACACTTGACATAATTACTAGCCATGTGACCTTGGGCAAGTCACTTAACCCCAATTGCCCTCCAAAAAGAAAAAAAAGAAATATTAGCTATAGCAATAAAACAAGAAAAAGAAATTAAAGGAATAAAAATAGGCAATGAGGAAACAAAACTATCACTCTTTGTAGATGATATGATACTATACTTAGAGAACCCTAGAGAAGCAACTAAAAAACTAGTTGAAACAATTACCAACTTTAGCAAGGTTGCAGAATATAAAATAAACCCATATAAGTCATTAGCATGTTTACATATTATCAACAAAACCCAGCAGGAAGAGATAGAACAATTCCATTTAAAATAACTACAGACATTGTAAAATACTTGGGAATCTACTTGCCAAGACAATGTTCTATATGAACACAATTACAAAACACTTTTTATACAAATAAAGACAAATATAGGGGCGGCCAGGGGGCTCAGCAAGTAAGAGCATCAGCTCCAGTGTCAGGATGACCTGGGGATCAAATCCGGGCTCAGATACGTAGCACCACACCCAGAAATAACTGGCCATGTAACCTTGAGCAAGTTACTTAACCCCGATTGCTTAAAAAAAAAAAAAGACAAATATAAACAATTGGAGAAATATTCATTGCTCATGGGTGGACTGAGCCAATATAATAAAAATAACAATTCTACCTAAATTAATTTACTTATTCAGTGCTATACCAATCAAACTACCAAAGAATTGTTGTATAGAACCAGAAAAAAAACAATAACAAAATTCATCAGGAAGAACAAAAGGTCAAGAATATCAAGGGAATTAATTTTTAAAATTGTGAAGGATGGTGTCCCAGCAGTTCCAGTTTTCAAACTATATTACAAAGTGGTTTTCATATTGGGGGTGGGGGCAGTTTTCTTTTTTTTTTTTTTTAAAGCAATTAGGTAACTTGCTCAAGGTTACACAGCCAGTTATTTCTGGGTGTGGTGCTGAGTGTCTGAGCCCGGGATTCGATCTCCAGGTCATCCCAACACTGGAGCCATGCTCTTACTCGCTGAGCCACCTGACCGCCCCTGGGGCAGTTTTCTTTACAGGCCTGAAGCTCTAGGGTCTCCCATTAGCCATTTAAGAAATCTCACTTTCTCTGGAACCCAATTCTCATCTGAGCTTCCCCTGCCAAGCCATGTCTCCCTAATGTAAGCCTCACCCTTGTGTCATCCTTCAGGAAACTACATGAGCCTACTTTGGGTAAGGGTGTCACAAAGGTAACAGTTTTTTAAAAAACAGAATAAGTAAAGGTCGTCTGATTTATCAGTTAAGAGGTTGTTAGGAACCTTGGAGAAAGAGGTTTCCATTAATTGGTACCACAGGAAGCTAGACAGCAAAGGGGGTAAAAAGTAAGGTAGTGTGATTGTAATGGAATATTAAAGACAAAAAGTACAGACAACTTTTTGTAGGAGTTAGCTGAGACAGGTGGATGAGTCAGGCCAACAATTTGAGGGGATAATAAAGCTTTTCCTCAGGTTAGTGGACATCTGGGCATGTCCATAGTGGTGGGGGGAAAGTCAGAGAGTTAGAGAAAAGGGAGAGAGGAGGAGAGGAGGGGAGAAAGAGAGACAGAAAGAGAGAGACAGAGACAGAGAGAGAGAGACAGAGACAGAGAGAGAGAGAGATGGAGAAAGGGGTAGGTCACTTACCCTTAGAGATTTTTATTCTCTCAAATGGCATAGGAGATTCTTCCCAACAAGAGACAGCTAGGTGACATATCCAGTGGATAAGCAATGGACTTGGCTTCAGGAAGACCTGAGTTCAAATGTCCCCTTGGTTACTAGCTGTATGACCCTAGACAAATCATGTAACTTCTGCCTACCTCAGTTTCCTCCCCTGTAAAGTGGAGGTAATAATAGCATCTACCTCCTTTTGCAAACCTAAATGTGCCATATATATACATATATATATACACACAAGTTGTTAGATTTTTACCAGGATGGGTCTGGGTGAGGCATCTCAGTTTGAACAATCTGAAACCAACTGATGTCCCCCGTGACATGTCTCCTGAGCGGGAGGTAACTAGCTCGTCACTCTCTATGCTTTCTGTCCCTGTGGGAATATACGCTGTTTCCATCCTGACTCCTGGATTCAACTTCATTATACGTAGGACCAACATCTATGCCCGATGGAGAAGAAGGCAAGGAGGGGAAGGGGATGGAACCTTTGGACAGGATAAGAATCGTAGATCGCCTGAGGTGGAAGGGACCTCAGAGACCAATTTCAACCCCTCATTTCAGATAAGGAAACTGTGTCAAAGAGAGGCAAAATTACTTCTCCTAAAGTCACTTTATGAGTCATTAAGATAACTGAAGAGGGGCAGAGACACCCTCCCAGGGTCACCCATCCCAAGAGGGGCTCCTCCAGCCCCCCACACACCCCGCCTCACCCCGAACTCAGTAATGGTAGCAGAGGTGAATAAGAAGCAGGCAGATCCTGCCTTCGGTGCTTCTAGGGATGGGGTCCCCATGCTGGGATGGGACATGGGGGAGGGATAGGTGGGAGGGAAGGACACTCCTTTAGAGCTCAGGCAGCCTCCCTGCTCCACACCTTCTTCCACCCCTCAACTGTCCCAGCCCCTCCTCCTTCAGCAGTCAAGGTGAAAGTGAAAGCTGAAGTTATAAGAGAAGGAAGTGTCCACATTAGTCGTGCACAATCCCCTCGCTGTCCTGCAGGAGCCTCTCGACCCCAGCACCTCCTTGCCCCTTCCTGATCTCCCCAACCTTTCCAGCCTCCTCTTTGGCACACCTGCTGAGCCTGGAGCTCTTCCCCAGCTGTCCGCCTCACGTCCACCCAGCTCAGACCATGCTGCACTCATCCTGGGAGCCCCAGGGGGGCTTCTCCTTCGAAAACTGCCAGAGGTAAGAGGAAGCCAGGCCAAGTTTGGGGACCTGGTCCAGGACTGGGAAGGGAAGGGATCGTGTCGTCCCTGATCCCCTCTCTGAAGACTTCGGGTATGTTGCTTTGAATTTCTGGGAAAGGAAAAGTGAAACTTGGCTAGGTGGCAGAGGGGTGGGGGAATCTTGAGAGGTTGATGCAATTCTTAGATGAAAGTTCCTGTGGGCAGGGGGAAGGAGGGAAGCCATGAAGAATCCTAAACTGGATAGAAAGGGCATATGTTCAAGGAGTTAGAGAGACCCCTCTAGTGTGGTTCCTGGCTCCAAGGGGTCTTCTCTTCCTTTCCCCACACCTCAGAAATGCATTTCTGGAGTCTTCCCTAAAAGGACTCCGTGCCCCCCATGCCCGTAAAACTGGCACCACCATCGCTGGCCTTGTGTTTCAGGTGAAGTGGGGCTGGGAGATGGGGCGGGAATGAGAGGGACACATCAGCTGGGGGCTGGGGGGGGGATGGCTGTGAGGGGAATTGATTTTGGGGGAAGTATAGAGATGGTGCCAGTAGGGTACTGAGGGCTGGAACTAAGCCCTGACCTCTCTTTTGTAGGAGGGAGTCATCCTTGCGTCAGACACCAGGGCCACCAATGATTCAGTTGTGGCCGACAAGAACTGTGAAAAAATCCACTTCATCGCCCCCAACATCTAGTGAGTCACCCCCCCCCCCCAGCCGGGTGTCTCCCCTCTTCATCTCCAGCTCCCTCCTCCTTAGTACATAAGGAATCAGAGCTGGAGGGAGCCATAATTAGCCAGCCCTCTCATTTTACAAATGGGGAAACTGAGTCCACAGGGGAGGAAATGAGCTATTGGCAAAGCAGAGATTCAAAAAACAAAATCAAAAACCTAGCTGTCTGGCTCCAAACCCAGGGCTCTTTCCATAATCCATACTAGCTGGCCTTTCGCTTCAGGCTTCACTCCCAGACCACCACAATCCTTGTTTAGCTCGACCTCCCCTACAAGTCTCTTTCTCTAATGCTCACTCTCCCCTCAGCTGCTGTGGGGCAGGTGTGGCAGCAGATGCAGAGATGACCACGCAAATAATGGCGTCCAACATGGAACTCCACGCTCTGTCCACCGGCCGGAAGCCACGCGTGGCCACTGTCTCACGAATGCTTCGCCAGATGCTCTTCCGGTGCCGTGGGAGTTTGGGGAGGGAAGGTTAAGAAGAGATTTGGGAGGTGTGAGAAGGAAGCAAATAGAAGGAATACTTGGGATGGGGGCAGGAAGATAAATGGGGTGGGAGGCAAGAGCTGGAGGCAAATAGGGCTGGTCTGGGGAACCTGGGCATGGGGAGAAGACATGATGAGATTTTTCCCTACAGCTACCAGGGCCATATTGGGGCCTCCCTGATTGTAGGGGGAGTGGATGTCACAGGCCCCCATCTCTACAGTGTGCATCCCCATGGCTCCTACAGTCACCTCCTCTTCACTGCCATGGGTGAGTCCTAATCAGACCTCCCCCTACCCCCAGATCTCAGTTAGAAAACACCCAGAGGCCATCTAGTCCATACCCCGATTTTATAATGAGAAAACTGAGGTTCAAAGAGTTTAGGTAATTGGCCCAAGGTCACATAGGAAGTACATAGTCAGGATTCAAATCCAGGGCCTCCAACCTCAACCTAATACTCTTTCCACTTTGCTTCCTTAGACAGGATGCCGATAATTGTTGGGAAGGGTTTCTTTGCATTCATTCTAAATCTGTTCCACTGTTCCATGGCAGCTAGCCTTGGAGTCAGGAAGAACTGAGTTCAAATCCTTTTCTTACTAGCTGTGTGACCCTAGCCCAGCCTCAGTCTTGGTTTCTTCATCTATAAAATGGGTTAATTAATAGCACCCTATTTCCCAGGGTTGATGTGAGGATCCAAGTGAAATACTGTGTACTTTGTAAACTCTAAAGTGCCATATAAATACTAGGTATTATTATTAGAGACCTCTGAGACCAAATATCCCTAAGGGTATTTACCCAACTCCACCCCCTCACCCCCACCCCAATAATAGCCCTCCCAGTCCTTTGTGTATGTGGCAGCAGACAGGACAGGAGGTATGCCTTGAGGGACTGTGGAAGGGGAAGAAAGCTGAGGGAGGCTGCCTAAGACCTAGCATTGCTCACCAGTACTCTCCTCCCTCATCTTCCAAAAGGCTCTGGACAGGGACCTGCCATTTCTGTGCTAGAGGATCGCTTCAAACCAAATATGACGGTGAGAGTTCCCTTCCCCATCCTCATCCTCACCCCCACAGCTCCCTCCAGTCCTCTCATTCCTCTCTACCCACTGCTGTGCTGAAACCAGCTTCCTTTACCATGGGGAACGCTTGGTGCTATCTGTACTATGTGTGGGGAATGTTTTTCTTATTGCAAACCCATCAAAGACAAGTCCCTGGGCCTGACTGAGAACCTGGGGGATATGGGAAGAAGCTGCAGCACATTCCCTGGATCCATCCACCACCTCCCCTGCTCTGTAAATGAGCTGAAAGGTAGACGCTTCCTTGGCCAGGAAATGAGAACGCATTAGGGGGCTGGATAGTGGGAAAGCCCAGGACAGCTTAGAAATGGGAAGAGAAGGCAGCCTGCTCTGAAGATAGAAGGCTTATAAAACACTCTGCCAATCTTAGAGTATGTGTGTTCCCCTTTAGACAGGAGAGAGTGGGCACACTGTAGATGGACTATAGGGATTTTTTGGGGGGAGGGGTTCCATAGGGCCTGCTTGCTCCCAGGGGCAGAGCTAGGTTCAATGGGTGCGAGGTGTAGAGAAGCAGATGAGAGTGCAGAACAGGTGAAGAAACCCTGCTTCATTCAAGGGTAGAGAGAGCCCCCAGCCCCCACCAAGGCAGAGTGAAGGGCAGGCACAGGGCCTCTGAGATTCTGCACCCAGACACTCATACCTTCAGGGCCTTTTTGTTCTGGTTTGGTTTGACCTTGGTTTCCCAGTGAGAAATTCAGAAGGTCTTTTTTTTTTTTTTATTATTATTATTATACTGGTGAAAGGTCTTATCTCGATGCAACCGCCAATGTGCCTAAAGTGCTTGAGATTGGCAAAGCCCTTTCCTCAGAACCCTATGAGAGAGGCAGCCTCATTAAATAAAAGGACTTTGTCCACACTTGGGGTAGGCTGGGCTGGAGAGATCATAGTGCCTTAAGAGGCTTGGTGGGAAAAAGGCAGATCACCTTCCTGAAGAGAACACAAGAATGAAACCTAGGGAGAAAGATCAGAGGAGGAATGGGAGATGCAAGGAGGAATGGATGGGTGGATATGGGGGAAGGGGGCAGACTGGGACGGATGATCCCTTTCCTCACCCCTTCTCTGTCCCCCTCACTTTCTTCTGCTCTGTTCATACTCTCTTCCCTTCTTCCATCCCCTTCATCTCTCTGCTCCCTCACTGTCCCCCTTTGCCATCTTCACCTCTATGTCCATTCAATGCCTCTTCTCTTCCTTCATCTCTGTCCCCTCATCACCTCCACTCACCTTCTTCCTTCCTGCTTCTATGTCCCCTCATTGACTGCCTATCCCTTCTCCTCTCAATCCCTTTATTTCTATACTCACTCCTTCACCTCAATTCTCCTTTCCCACCTCTGGCTGTCCCCTCCCATCTATCTCCCAGCTGGAGGAAGGCCAGCAGCTGGTGGTAGAGGCAGTAACTGCTGGGATCCTGGAAGACCTGGGCTCAGGAAGCAATGTGGATGTGTGTGTGATCACCCAGGCTGGCACCAAGATCCAGAGGGCAGTGAGCACCCCAGCTGCTCTCTCTAAGAGGTGAGGAGTCAGGTACCAGGCAGGGGGAGAGTGTGTGGTGGTGGGAAAGAAGAGATCAAGGACGGGCTGGAGGGATGGGGAGAAACATACTGGGGAGAGCAGAAAGGACATGACAATACATTGTCTGCCCCATCCCCTACTTCTTAGGCAGGGCAAGTATGACTATCCAAAGGGTACTACAGCCGTAATGAAGGAGACTGTGATGCCTCTCGTGTTGGAGATGATTGAGGAGACTGTGCAGACAATGGAGGTGGAGTGAGGTAGCCCTAGTGGTCACAGGGTCACACCCTAAAGCATGGAAAACTTCTGGGAAAATAAAAGTCTTTGAAATGAGCTCTAAAGAAGTCTGAGAGTTTTCTGGTCCCTGCACCCCCTCATGGCAGGAGTAAAGGGGCCATACTGATGCTCAGAGAGATGGCTTGGCACATGTAGGTGCTTAATAAATAATTGATTGATTAATTGATTGGGGTGGCCAGGGTGGCAGGGAACAGCCCTAGGGGTAGCTGAAGCCCAGGACCTGCTCCCCAAGGTTTCCTCTAACAAACCAAACTCTGCCCCCCCACCCCCTCACTAGGACTTCTCTTACTTCAACTCAGGTAAATGCTGGGGATTACTTTACTGAGTAATCACTGAGAAATAGGGCAAAGAGGAAGCTGTAGGGCTGGAGAAAGCAGAGGCCAAGAACCCTCTGAGGGTACCTCTGGCCTGAGGAGCCCTCCTGTCCTGGTCACCCTAAATCTGGAGTACTGAGTCAAGTCCTGAACTCTATCTACTGTTTAGGAAGTTCACCAATAGTCAGGATGGGGAGGGGATGGAACACACAAGAGGGTCGGCTTAAGGAACTGGGGATGGCTAGCCTGGAGACGGGCTGAGGTGGAAGTGGCCATCCTCAGGTGCTCTGAAAGAAGGCTTGATCTTGTTACCTTGGCCCCAGAGTAAGAATTAGAAGCAAAGGGTAAAAATTAGAATGGCAGATCTGAGTTTAAAATGGGAAAAAAATTCCCTACTATTAGAGTTGCCTAAAAGTGGAATGAAAGTATATGGTCTAGTAGAGACAGAAACCATTTTAAAGTCAGGAAGACCCTGAGTCCTGCTGCTGATGTATGCAGGCTGGTTAGCATTGGTGAAGGGGCTCTCCTTACCTGGAACTCTTTATACCAATAAAGCCCCAGTCGCAGATGGAATGATCTGCCCTGAGGCATTCAGAGTTCCCATCTGGGGAGGTCTTCAGTAAGGGTTGTATGGTCACTTGACAGGGATGTTATTTATAAAAACATCTTTGTAACATGCTGCCTGTATTCTACGACCATCTCTACCTCCTGCCCACAGAAATCTTGGGCTCTGCCCCTGGAACCACCTTGAGCTCTGAAAGGTGAGTTTTAACCTTCTTGCCCAGAACCAGGCCTCTAGGCCTTGGGCTTGTGGACAGCCTGCCTTCCAGGTACCCTTTCTATGTTGTCCTCCCCTTCTAGAAGAGCTTTTTGAGAGCAGGGACTGTCAGGTTTACCCATACTTGTATTCCCAGAGCTTAGCATAATACCTGACACATAGTAAGCAAGTAACAATTGATCTAGAGCACCCAGGTGGCACAGTAGATAGGAATTCAGGGCCTGGGTTCAGGAAGACTCCTCTTCCTGAATTCCAACTCTGCCCCAGACACTTATTAGTTGTGTGACCCTGAGCAAGTCACTTAACCCTGCTTGCCTCAGTTTCCTCATCTGTAAAATGAACCAGAAAAGGAAATGGCAAACCACTCTAGTATCTTTACCAAGAAAACCCCAAATGGGTTCACAAAGAGTCAGATATGACTGAACAACAACAAATGATCTATCTTTTTATCCATCCCTTTTTATCTCTATCCATCCATCTCTCTGTATCTATATACCTATCTCTTTCTCTATCCATCCGTCTCTATCTCTCCATCCATCTCTTTCTCTATCCTTCCATCTATCTGGGATTCCTCTCAGGTGGGAGCTAGATTAGTTGACCTTCAAGATTCCTTCCAATTCAGATTCAATGACTTTATATTTGACACCACAGGTCCCTCCCCAGAATACAGGCTGCTTTGAAGCTTTGAACCCTACATATTCCTTTCTATGACTAATGTTGATAGGCATCTACTTTTTTTCCCTGACCCAACTCATATTCCTAGGCAGTTGCCTAGGGCTTAAGTGAGGTTTAACTTTGCCTCTCATGCTTCTTCCCATCTAGTCCTCTGTTTGAGCTCTAAAAGGCAATTAGAGATATGAGACTGGAAGTCAAGAAAAATGGGGTTGCATAAATAGATATGAGAATCATTATCACAGAACTGTCCCAACCCCTATTTGTAGGGAGCAGGGAAGCAGCCAGCGGACAAGGAGAGATTGAAGATTCCTGTGAGGGAGTAGGATGATAGATGACAAGATAGAATGGGATCATTTGTACAGCTAAAGGGGTTTTCCTTGACAAGAAGGGCCGCCTCTTCACATTAGATAGCAATGAAAGAGGAAATATTAGGGAAGATATCTAAGTGATATGAGATGAGGAATGGGAGAAAGAGGGAGCTATCAGTAAATTATTTCCATTTTTTCAAACAAGGTTTTCAGCTGAGAGAATGGAGGGAAGGGGTGCCAAGGAGGGCTTGAGCAGGGATGAAAAGGTTTAGAAGAGTCACTGTGGTGAGTGGGAGAGTGAATCCAATAGGGAGGGATGAAGAGATTGCCCTGATGCAAAAAAAAAAAAAAAAACAAAAAAAACAAATATAGACAAGATAAAACTGTGGTGAACCCACTCAACTTGTTTCCGTGATTTCCTCCATCTCCATTCGGCAGCATATGAATGGCAGCAAAGGCAATGGACAGTGGGAATACTACAAGTATTACTGGACTTGTGTTTGGCAAGGGATGAAGCGACAAGGGACTTGAGGACAGAGGAAGTATAGAGTTGAACTGACTCACTGAGGGGTTCAGATAGGAAAGGGAAAAGGGGTGACAGTGCAGGGGTGACGGCCTGGGAAAGAAGTGAGGGGAGGAGGGAACTGATAAGTAAGTCACAGTGAACAGGGTAAGGGATCACAAGGCAGAAGGAGATTAGACAAAGGCATTCCAGAACTCATCAACATGGAAGTGGAACATCTATGGGTGATGGGAAGACCAAGGGTGTGACAACTCCATAGGAGCTGAAGCAGATTTGGGGAGGAGATCGTGGGAAGTGAGCAGACCGAGGAGTTAGAAAGACTATCAATGTGTATATTGAAAAGCTCTAATTTGAGGACTGGAGTTGGGGTGAAGAGAAAGACAGTGAGCCAGGCATTGAACTCAGTGAGGAAGGAAGAAGAATGTTGGGGGGGGGTAGAATCAGCAAATGACAGCCACCAGAATCTTAACTGAGTGATCAACTTGGATTGAATGGACCTCAAAGAAGGACACTGTGATTTCAACAGTTCTACAATCTCCCAGTTATCACCGCAACCCTCTCAAACTGTGCATTTCAGAGAAGGTGCTGCATTGCTTTGGAAGAGTTTCCTCACCTGAGTTCCCCAGACAGATGAAATCCCAGCTACAGATTCCATCCCCATCTACCACTTCTTTTTTGACCCTGGACAAGTTACTTCTTGTCTCTGAGTCTCGTTTGCAAAATGGGGAGGGTGGAACCATGGATAACTCTGATCCTTCTTACAGATATAAATGCAATGAGTTTCATCTCTGAAGGGAGCCAAGGCGGGGCTACTGCAAATTTATATGAAGAGAAACAAAATTACGAGTCACCAGGAAGTGAATCTTGGGGTTCCCTATTTCTTCTTTGACCCTTGACAGAGACATCCTGCTTGCCAGGCTGATGGCTGATATTGGAATAGGGCTTTGGGGGTACAGCAGTGGTGGCTGCAGGCTGCCACAGCCAGGGCACCTGCCTGCCTATCTAACATACTAGTTTAACATACTACATGCCCAGAGATGTTGACTTCCTGGTCCTGGTAATGTGGGGATCATTCAACAGAGAAAAGAAATTCCAGATGTTGGGCGAGGGCAGAACCATACATGTATGCTTTTAGTATCTTTGAGTGGTATTTCACATCATTTTCTGCGTAGATTCAGAGGGTGATCAGCTTTAGGTTTTTAGCTGATTATAATGACCTTTAGAGCTGAGATGCAGGGCAATGGCATGTACCAGAGAGACTGAGAAGACCATTTGGCTAGTGGCTCGATTACAGCGCCACCTGGTGAACGATGCATTCTCTTGATGAGTAAACATACTGCCTTCCTGATTCAGGCTGCTTACACTATCTCAATGCACTGAGTCTCACAGCATATAAGTGTTACCTATGCTCCTGAGAGAACTTGGAAGCACCACCGATCCCTTGAGTATAACCAGCCAATTAAGGCTGCCTTTTTTTTTTTTTGGAAGGGGGAAGGCAGGGCAATTGGGGTTAAGTGGCTTGCCCAAGGTCACACAGCTAGTTTTTGTGTTAAGTGTCTGAGGTTGGATTTGAACTCAGGTCCTCCTGACTCCAGGGCCTGTGCTCTATTCACTGCGCCACCTAGCCACCCCTAAAATAAGGGAATTTGTTTTGCATGACTATATATATATATATATTATATAATTCCACCCTCCAAAAAAAGTCTGAAAAAATAGATAAACATGAAATCAGGGCTAGTCCTCAGTCAGCCTCAGGGGTCACAGTGACACCCTTCACAGGGGTCCCATGTACACCAGTCTCACCTCCTGCTTTGTTCTCTAGAAACAGAACTCAGCTTTGAAATCTGCTGTGTGGGCATCCTCCTCCCTCTTTCTCCACCTCAGTTCAAGAACACGGACCCCAGGGCAGCCTTAGGAGGTGGAGGCAGCCCTGTTACAGTCTCCAGGACCCAAACTTCAGGCAGGTCCACCAGCTCAAGCTTCAGCAATGATCACAAGTGGGCTCCAGAATTAGGGAAAGGAGCTTATATACTGGTTTGGGTTTCTGAGAATCTGGAACCAAACCTCCATTTCTCTGTGGTCAGAGGACCTAGCTTATGCTCTTAGGCTGTGTGACTATAGGCAAGTCAGTTAACACCTCTAGGTGTCAGACTCCACAATCTGTGAAATGAAGGGGTGGATCAGACCCTAACAGCAGCGAACATTTAGGCAGCATTCACTAAGCACTAGGCACTGTGCTGTCTACAATCATTACCTCATTCCGTCCTCACCACAGCCCTGGGAGGGAGGTGCTATTATCATCCTCATTTTGCAGAAGAGGAAATTGAGGCAAACAGAGGCTTAGTGATTTGCCCAGGGTCACACAGCTAGCGTCTGAGACTAGACTTGAACTCAGGTCCACTGGCTTCAGGCCCCATCTTCTATCCACTGCACCACCTAGCTGCCTCTAGAGGACCTCTGATTCTTCCTTCTGGCCCTAAATCTATGAGCCTAGGCTGATTCTGAGGCAGCTGACCATGATGGAACCCTGCTTTAATCTTTCAGTGATGTAAATGTAACCCACCCTCTGTCCCCAGATCTACCTTTTAACTCCCACCGGGGTCTGGGGTCCTCTGAGCAATGCTAACTCCAACTTCCACTTTCCTTGGGTTTTATACAAGCCCTCAGCAATGTCTCCACCACCTACAGTCTAACACAGGACAGTGAATTCAAAGCCTCCTGGCTTCCCTGAAGCCCCGGCTAAAATCCCACCCGCCTTCTATGAGCCCCCTCAATTCTAGTGTCTTGACTGTTAATTATTTTCTATTTTTCCAATATGTGGTTTTTTGGGGTACATATTTATTTTGTTTATTGTCTCCTCCGTTAGACTTTGAGCTCCTTGAGGGAAGGGACTGCCTTTTGCCTCTTTGTATCCCCAGAGCTTAGCACAGTGCCTGGTATACAAGAGGCGCTTAATCAATGCTTATAGATCGACAGACTGACAAAGCAAAGGCATTTACAGAAATGGAATAGCATAGCTGCAACAAAACTTTCCTGCCGTGTGGTACATAAACCTGGAGTGCAGTCTCCCATAAACATCAGCGGAGGAGGGTGAGCACACACAGAATACACTGGTAGACAAACACACATGGCCAAGGCGACTCACAAATGTCATGTTCCAGGGCCCTGATATTTTTTTTTAGGGTGTGTGTGTGTGGGTGTGTGTAGGTGTGTGTATATGTATGTTTGTGCATGTGTGTGTAGGTGTATGTATATGTATGTTTGTACATGTGTGTATTGTGTGTGTGTCTAGTGCTACTCCCCTTGGGCACAGCAGCCCCCCTGAGCATGCCCCTCCCATGGACTCTGATGGGTACAGAGTAGAAATATTGTGGAGGTTGCCCTGCAGGAATGTGGGGGGGAGGAGAGAAATCCTACCCCACTCCCACATACTCCACCCTGACAGACTCCAAAAGAGGCTGGAGGGAAAAGATGAAGAGCCTGGTCCTTTATCCAGAGCTGACTCTCTTTCTGACTGCCAGAAAGAGTCCCTCAGACAATCCTGCTCCTCCTGCCTTGACTGACTCCAGCAGCTGGCAAGTTTGCTTGTCAAAGACCCACAGGGGTTCAGCTGGTCCTTCAGCCATCCAATGGCTAAGCACCAGTCAAATCTGATGGAGGGATTTCTGCATGCTCCCCAGGGGCAAAGAAGTATAAACTCCCCTACACAAGGGGGAAGGGGGGGGCGGGAAGGAGGATTTAACTTGTTTCTAAAGCATTTAATTCTCTGAATTTCTGAGGTAACCTTAAATCATGTACCTGATCTTATTCAGAAAGAAAACCATGTCCCAGCCTTCTGCCCACCTCCTATTCTAGTAACTGGGAAACAGTTCAAAGACTTGGTTCTTCATCCTTTTCCCTCTTCTCCTGCCAAAGGCTGACAGCCCTTGGAGGGCTCCCCAACATCAAACTCAGGAGCAGAACCATGTCTAAAACTGAGAAGCCCTCCCAGCCAGAGGCACACCTTGAAATTTCCAGTAGCTGCCCCTTTCCCAAGTATGGTACACACACAAACAACACCCAGAGGTCCTCTGACCCTGGGCTAACTGCCCTCCACGGGTCAGGACTGGCCATCTCTCCATTCTAAGAGGCTGAGCATAAATGTCCTAACTCTGAGGAAGAAAGAGCCTAACTCTAGCCACAATCTGACCCCTCAAGATCTCCACCTTCCTGTAGCCTGCCTGTATTACCCACCATTAACCCCAGCTCCTCTGAGTCAAAAGCTTTTATGACCTATCTTTTTTAAAATCCTGGAAGCGGCTGGCAGGACTTTGAGGCATTACTGCCTATTAACAAACCCCTTAGAAACTGTGCTAACAGATTCCTTCCTGCCACTCACCTATGTTGGGCCTGAGAAACTGGATCAGTGAGAGGGGAGGGGAAAGGGAAGGGCCCAGACTTCTCTGTGTCCAGGGTGGGGAATTACTAAAAAGGAGAAAACCAACTTCTCCCAGGTCCTTCCTCTTTTGTAGGAAAAAATTAAATGCCAGCTAAGTGAGGAACAGGTCAAATTTTCCTAAAGGGGCCATCCCTTTAGGTGAGCTTTGGCACCCTGCTCCTGTGGTGACCCAAAGCTGAAAGGACTCAATGGTTGGTACCACCAGAACCCGGCTGTAGCTGACCCCTTGGCCCTGCTTACACTGCCATTCTTTGTCCACTCTATTCTGGATGCCCAGAGATATGGCCAATTATTCCACAAGGTTATTGTCTTCCTCGTTTACCTGGGCATGGGGGCCAGCATCAAACCCATAGCACTGCTCAGCCTACAGCAGAGCTTGGCTGTCAAACACCCCTTCACCTTCCAGCGGGCACATGGAGCACTTAGGAGCTGTTTTGCTCTTCACCTTGCGCCCCTGTTTACCAAAATGAAAGCTTCAGAAGGAAGTCCAGTGCCCAGATCTGGCTTATGATATCTGCAAGCAGCCTTTTTCCTCTTATTCCATTTCTGTGGTTGTCCTATGCTTAATCTGCATTTTGCACAATGAGTGCCATTTCCAGAAGGGACCTTGTTACCACCAATTAGGAAAGCCTCTAGACAGGAGTGTAATGGGAATGCAAATTTG
>NW_027185771.1:15637726-15742096 GCF_028583685.1 Petaurus breviceps papuanus
CAGATGTTGTTTGGTATGGATGTAATGGTTGGACAGTTTGCAAATCTGTCTACTTGATCTGTTTTTGTCTTGATAATTCTGTCTGTATACTTTGAAGTTCGGGGTGCTGACCTGTTTCCCCTGAACTAGGTGAACGATACATATCTGACTAATTAAAGTAAGCTTGTTAACCCATTTTGAGTTGCTTTCCTTTATCAAAGCAGATCCAAGAACCTGTGTTGGCAGACACTCTGGGGATGCTGGGGTGCTTGCTGCTACAATGAGCCATATCTACACTTCATTTTTTTTATTATTCATTTTTAAATTTTCAGTTCTAAATTCTCTCACTCCCTCCATCCCCTCCCCCAACCACTAAGAAGGCAAGCAATAGAATACCCATTATACATGTGAAGTCATACAGAACATATTTCTATATTAGTCATGTTGAAAAAAAAAGCAAGAAAAATAAAGTAGCTAAGTCTTTCATAGTTATCATTGCTGTGATATTGTGGTTACTGTGCACAATGACCTGGTTCTGCTCACCTCACTTGGCATCAGTTCCTATATGCCTTCCCAGGTTTTTATGAAACTTCCCTTCTTATCATTTCTTACAGCACAAAAGTATGATCATAATCATATACCACAACTTGTTCAGTATTCCCCAATCAATGGACATTCCCTCAATTTCTAATTCTTTGCCACCAGAAAAAAAAGAGCTATTACAAGTATTTTTGTACATAGGGATCTTTCTTCTTTGGTAATAGTTCCAAATCATTCTCCAGAATGGTTGGACCAGTTCACAACTCTACCAACAGTGCATTGGTGTCCCTACTTTTCCATATCCCCTCCAGCATTTGTCATTTTCCTTTCCTGTCATGTTAGCCAACCTAAGCTTCCTTTTAGCAATTTCCCTGGAACTACTCCAGGCAAGGGACATACCCAGAGAGAGAGAGAGAAACCTGACCCCTAGTCAGGCCCTGGCCCCTCAGGACTGAACCCAATAGATATAAGCAGAGAGCCCTACCTTTGAATCAGCCAAATGGGAAAGAAATCCCCTCCCCCTTTCTGGAAATCCAAAGAAGAGAAAACAATGGAAAAGAATCCTAAAAGAGGCCTTAATTATTTCTCCTTGCTCTTCTTATAGACTGGGGTGGGGGTCAATACTCAGAAGTCATCAATGTATGGCCTTAGACCCAGGGGACCAGTCTGTGACAACTCAGCAAGGTGGTGCATGTCCCTCAGCAGGAAGCTAGAGCACATATCCAAAACCATGGAAGATGCCTCTATCCAGCCTAATTACCTCTTGCTACATACAAAGTGAGAAGTTGGACCCAATGATCTCTAAGGCTTAAACCTATGATCCTAAGATATCTAAGGTCTATCTCAGTTCCAAATCATATTTGTGAATACCTAACAGTTCCTTCCCTCTGCATATGACCTGAGGCATCCCATCAGAGGATGACATATCCTTATCCCATCACATACAACCTGCCTCTTCTCCTTCCAGCTGAAAAACCTTTCTATACCTTTCCCCCAACCATGTCACCCACTATAGAACTGTGGTAAGGGGGCATGTGGGGGAGAGAATGGAATGTGGGTGGGAGCCTCTCTGGGGGGACTTTCCCCTACTCTTATCCATCCCACACACTGAAGAACTGTGATGGGTAGATATGTGGGATGGGTGTGGGTATGTGTGTGTGTGTGACTTTGGGTACTGAGCACAGTGCAGTAGCACAAAGAAAATATGAAGTGCACAAATCTAGAGACATCTCCATCCCAAATGGTCAAATGGACTACTTGTGCCTGACCCAGTGGTATAGCCTTCTGAGCTCGTATTGATCAGCCACAACCAAACACACTGTACCTTGACCCCAACATTGTGATGTCAATAGTCCTCTTCAAGTACAAAGGACAAACAACAACTGAATAGACAGGCAGTAGTTAAGGGAGATCCTGTACCTCCAAGTCTCACACCCTTCAATAAGTTGTAGTGAAATCATTTTATCCTAATATCTCCTCTACAGGAGATACTGTCATCACTGGGGTCACGAAGGAGTTGCAATCTGTAATGGTGATGAAATATTGAAATGTCTCCAGGATACACACTTGGGAGACATAGCTAGGTATACCTCTGAATTCCAATAGAAGTACGCTATATAGATGCCTGTGAGCATTTGGTGGTTGGCTTAAAGCCCTCCAGCTCTGCCACACACAATGCGTCACCTAAATCTGTGGGGCATTGGCTCTGAGTGGGGGGTGGGGAGGAAGGTAGATTCTATAGTGTCTTAAGATTTATAAAGAACTTTTCTTCAACTCTGGGCATAATCACTATTACCTACATTTAAGAGCTGAGAAAACTAAACTTCAGAAAAGTTAAATGACTTTGTCAAGGTCACATAAATAAAAAGTGGCAGAAAAAGTTTTGATCTTGTCTTCTTTTTTGAATTTTATTTTTATGGATATTTTTAGCTTTTAACATCACCAGAATTACTCCTGGTATTGTTTCCCTATCTCCCTAAGGGGTAACTCATATAATGAAAGAGAGAAAGAAAGAGAGAAAGAAAGAAAGAAAGAGAGGGAGGAAGGAAGGAAGGAAGAAGGAAAGAAGGAAAAAAGGAAGGAAGGAAAGAAGACAGAAAGGAAGAAAAAGAAAGAAAGAAGGAAAGAAGGAAAAAAGAAAAAGAAAGGAAGAAGGAAAAAAGGAGGGAGGGAGTAAGGAAGGAAGGAAAAGAGAAAAAAGTCTACAAAACCAATACATTAAAAGTCTGAAAACATGCAACACCACACCCATGGACTTCCTATGTATTCTAACTCCAAATCCAATGTTTTTTCATCTATGATTAAATCCTCAATTTTCCTGTCATCTAAGTCTTCACTTGTTCTTTTTTTTCTTCCTACTTGAGTGGAAGTCAGTGTTCTTCCTCCTTCCTGATCAATAGTTTGACTGGATGCAGTGGGAAACAAAATGTAAAATAAACAAGGGGACTTTGTGGGCTACTGTTTAGGTGTGATTCTGGACTGGTGGAGAGAATGATTATTCACTGTGTGTCTGTGTGAGGGGCAGAATTGGCCCAAAAGCTTTGGAGAAGAGAGACATTCTTCATTACTGTTTTGAAAGAGACACACACACACACACACACACACACACACACGGTTACCAGTCTCTCTTCAGGACCTACTCTGGGCAAAAAGAGAAAAGACTTTAAAAGGCAGATATGTACAGGAAGTTGGATCCTCAATATATCCTTGGTTTCTAGTCTGCCTCCACAGACTTTGGGGAGTCTCTGTGATCAGGCCCTCTTTCTTGGTTGAGCTGAGATATCTCACTCTCAGTGGAGACAGCTCATTCATTCTATATCTTTCTGATATATTCTAATGTGTATAACTTCTCCAGTTTCTGTTTGCTGTAAGGATAAATAGATTTACTCACTATTCACTATTTGTGATGATCTTTTGTGTAACTAGTATTTGGAGGAAAGGAATCAAGCCCATGGATGTAAGTTTGGGGTTATCCTTTCCCCTTTAAAGGATTTTTTAAAAATATCTTTTTTATAGAAATTTTTTTTCCTTTTTTTGGTCACATGACTCTTTCTTTCTTTCTTTTTTTTGGAGGGGGGAAGGCAGGGCAGTTGGGGTTAAGTGACTTGCCCAAAGTCACATGTCTAGTAAGTGTTAAGTATCTGAGGTCGGATTTGAACTCAGGTCCTCCTGACTCCAGGGCCAGTGCTCTATTCACTGCGCCACCCAGCCACTCCTGGACTATTTATTTCTTATTAGAATTCACTTTTTAAAATTTTGGGTTCCAAATTCTCCCCTTTAAAGGATACTGGGGAAAGTAGCTTGAATGTAAAAATGACTTCTGACCAGCAACATTTAGTGGAACTAATAGACATAAATCTAATCTGGTACCCCTCTTTCTCTGAAGAGTGGCTAGCCTTGTAACCTCTCTCCTGCTCACCCCCAGGGGAAAAAAAAAATTCTCCTTGGAGAGGAATTGGATAGATTTCCAGAAATAGCTACCGTCTCCCTATAAGCCACATTTAGACAATGTTGGCATAGACATTTTATATGGACAAAACACACTTAACATTACACTCAACTGTTTCCATAGCAACTATCTCAGCTCCATCTACTCTTATATAAACTAGCTTGTTTTAAAAGACTCTAGCCTTTTTGTTGTGATTAAATGATTAAAAATACTGTACTGGAAAAAATAATTTTTATTATGTGAAACTGAAAAGCTTTTGCATGAACAAAACTAATACAACTAGGAGAAGAAGGGAAGCGGGTAGACTGAGAAAAAATCATTGAATCTAACATCTCTGATAAGGATCTGCTATCTAAGATATATAGAAATGAAGAGAAACATGTAAGACCAAAAGCTATTCCCTAATAGAGTAGTCAAAGGATATGAATAGTTCTCAAAAGAATTACAAACTATTCACAGCCATATGAAAAAATAGTCCAAATCACCAATAATAAAAGAAATGCAAATCTGAACAAACTCACCTCAAACCCAGTAAATTGGCAAGGATGATAAAAGACAGGGATAGTTAATGTGGGGGAGCTATGGAAAGATGATCTCACTAGGGCATTGTCAGTGGGGCTAGGGGGACCACGGGTGTGGAATACTACATTTAACATCAGACTTTAATATGTTAGTTAATTTTGTGGAAGTTAATTTTATGGAACTTTCTTTTTTAAAAAATCATTATTATAAGGGACGGCTCTTTGTAAGAAAAAGGGGGAGGAATACAGCAGCAAATATAAGTGATACTAAAATAAAGAAACCAAAAAAAGTATTTCCAATGAAAATACATTACAGTTATATATATATATATATACAATATAAACCATTATATTTCTAAAATAAAAAATAAAGTACTTCATGTGAGATTTAAACTTTAAGATTTATTTTTTAAAGGAAATTTTTTATTATATGCAGATCTTTGCCTTATGCTAATTTTAGAATCTAACCCTGTAGTAAAATTGACTATGAATATGAAAATGAATATGCCTACATTGTAGGGTCAATAAGGCCAAAGGTATGAATAGTTTAGTAATATTTCTCAAATCATTCCAAAGAGTTTTCTAGAGTGGTTGGACCAATTCCACTTATATCATTTTGACTAATTTAAAGGATGTGATGTAGTCTTAGAGCTACTTTAATTTGCATTTCCCTTATTTTTTTTTTTTTAGCAATTTGTGATATTTTTCATATTGAGTTTGCAAGTTTTTCTTTTGAAAATTTTTCACCTCAAGACTGAGGAAGACTTGAATGAAGTGAGGCAAATGAAGTATGTAGAACCAGGAGGACAATTTATATAGTAACAGCAACATTATAAAGATAATCACCTTTGGAAGAATTAGTAAACACTAATTAACACAATGACCAACCACAATTCCAAAGGATTCACAAAGAAATATTCTATACACCTTCAAATAGAGAACAAATGGATTCAGAGTGCAGATTAAAATCTGTTCTCTTTTTCTTCTCTTTTCTTTCTATTTGGGGGGGGACTATACTATACTATATATTTATAATGGGTTTTACTTTTTCTTGCCTTCTCAATGGGTGGAAGAGGAGGAGAAGGGAGAGAATTTGGGACTGAAAATAAAATTGAATTAAAAAAAGAAAACCTCTCATATCTTTTGGCCATTTATCAACTGAGAAATAGTTCTTGGTCATATATTTGTGTAAATTTCCTATATATCTAGGAACAAGACACTTATCAGAAATATTTAGTGTAAAGATCCCTCCCCACACTGGACATTTTCTCTTCTTATTCTAATTCATGTGAAAGCTTTTTAATGTTATGCAATCCAAAATGTCTCCTTTATCTTTTATGCATATATATGGATACACAAACACTTAGGATTCTTCCCCCAGCCACAGGTATGAAAAGTACCTCTCATTATTTAATTATTTTTGTAATATGACCTATTATCTTGGTGTTGACTATTCATTTGGAGCTTTTGTGACATATGCTATAAGTTGCTGGTCTAAACCTATTTTCTACCAAACTGATTTTTAGTTTTGCCAACATTTCTTGTCACCCAAGAAGTTTTCCCTTTGTATTATAGTTTCTTGGATTTATTGAACACTAGGCTAATATGTTATATTACTTCTGAGTCTTATTTACCTACTCTATTCCATTAATCTACTTGTCTATTTTTAACCAACAAAAGAACAATTTTGACTTCTGCTTCATAATATAATTGAGATCGGGTTATGCTATGTCCTCTTTATTTTTATTTTTTCATTTAGTGGGAAGCATTCTGAGGTGAAATATGTATGTATTAGGTATTCTAGAATAGAAGAGAGTTAAGTGCTGGATGGTGGTTAGTTATTGAGATTTAGAGCTAGAGTCTTGTGGTGGCAAAGAATT
Source organism: Petaurus breviceps papuanus (assembly GCF_028583685.1). Lineage (NCBI taxonomy): Eukaryota > Metazoa > Chordata > Mammalia > Diprotodontia > Petauridae > Petaurus > Petaurus breviceps. The sequence continues at coordinate 15,644,095 of NW_027185771.1, forward strand.
GGAAACTGAGCAGAATTCCTATTGATTGTGGAATGGCTGGCTGTTCTGTAAGAATTGATGATGGGGATGGTTTTAGAAAAACCTGAGAAATCCTGTATGAACTGAAGAAAAGTAAAGTGGACAGAACCAGAACAACAACCTACACGGTAACAGCAATATTATAAAGATAAATCAACTTTGAAAGACTCAGTAACTGATCGACTTGATGATCACTATAATTCCAAAGGATTCATGATGAAACATTCGGATCCACCTCCTAGTGTGATAGTAATGGAATATAAAGATTCCCCTGTATTGGCTTGGTTTTCAAATTGATTGTGTTAAAACCCAGAGCTTGTTAATTCCACCTGTGGGATGGACTTGTTGACTTGAAAAGAGAGTCCAGAACTGGGAGGAGCTGGTGACATAGATCTGGAGAGACAAGAGAGAGGCAGAAGAACTTTTTGGAAGCAGCACCCTCGTGGAGGCAGAGAGAGAAAGACTGAGAGAATTGCTGGGGGCCACTTTGAATTGCCCTGGACTTTTGAGTTCTGCCCCCTGAGCGGCCAAGGACTGAGGAGACATGGCTGTTTTGCTGGTACTTTGTCTGTCTGTTTTGATGTTGTTTTGCCAGATTTGTCCACTGGTGAAAGACAGTCCTGTTGTTGAAGAAGTCCTGGAACCTGGCTTTTGGATAAGAAGCCCTGAGACTGTCCTGCAGACAGAGTGAATACTGTCCACTGGTGAAGGACAGTGCTGTTGTTGCAGGGGTCTGGGAACCTTTCTGTTGGTTCAGAAGCCCTGAAGAAGGATTTTCTTGTTGTATGTTTACAGAAATCCTGGGAGAGGGTTTTGCTAATGTTTTCAGGGGTTCTAGGACTGTTCTACAGACAGAGGATGAATTAATGAAGAGACTGGCAATGTATCTTGTGGCCTTGCTAAGCCTTGTCTCCCCAGGAACTAAGATTGCTGAGAACTTGCCTCCTGTCAAGATGAAGAAAAGACCTCCATTTGGGTATTAAGTGCTGTGCTTAAACTTGATCTAACTCTGGGGTAGATTCAATTGTGATCCAGGGGTGGGGAACTTTTGACCTTTTTGTGTTCTATGATTGAACAAATGAATGTACTTTACTTAGATTGGAAACTAATCTCCATTTGAGAAGAGGGGCTTTGTGGTGGACTAAATGAAGGTACAGCCTAGGGGTGGAGTAGTATTTAGAACAGGGACTTTGTAATTGATTGAATGAATGGAAGGTCCTGGGGTGGGGTAGTACTTGGAGATTATTTAATCACCCTTAGTAAATGCTGTATTTTGAATGATGTCATATTTTGATCTTCTCTATTCTTACTTTGTCACTGAATAAAATGGAGAGCAGCTATGCTGGTATTTTGAACCTTGGGAAGTTGCCTTTGCTTGGCATTACATTACAGACAGACAACTGAGAGTCTCAGAGTGCAGACTGAAGCATATCTTTTCCTTTCTTTTTTTTGTCCTTTTCTTTGGGGGGGATGGGGGAACATAGCCAGTGCAGAAATTTGTTTTGCATGATTATACATACTTGTAATAAGTTTTGCTTTACTTGTCTTCTCATTGAGTGGAGGAGGGGGAGAGAATTTAGAACTGAAAAAGAATTTTTAAACTGCATTTAAAAAAATAACAAAAGATTTGGAGCTAGGAAAGTCTTAAGAGTGCCTTGTCTCACTAGATTTTCTAGGGGGAACATCAGTATTCATATTAGAGCCTAATCCTATAAGAGACAAATTCCATCCCAATTCCCTCCCAAACTGCTTACACCGACTAAAGAAATTCCATTTTAGTTCCCTGCAAATGAAAAGAAGATACATTTGGGCTAGGGGGAGTGAAAGGGGGAGAGAGAAGGGAAGAAAGGGAGGAGACAGACCAGGGAAAAGAAAAGAGGGAGAGACAAAGGGAGGAGGAAGAAAGGGAGAGGAAGAGGGAGAAGGGAAAAGAGTATGGGGAAGGAGTTATGGCAGGGTAGACTCAGGCAGATGATCAAGCAATCTTCCACAAGGCAACCAGAGCCCCAAACAGGAAATGATTTGGGGAGAGGGGTCACTGGGGCCTAGAGAAGAAAGGCAATTCTCCTACCCAACTGGGAATATGCTGGTGAGAGCCTTTTACACCTGGATACTGACAATCTTAGGGTTGCAGACAGAAGAAAGGGGAGCCTGTCACTCTGTTTTATGCCCTAGCCTGGCAAGGACATAGACCTGGGAGTCCCCAGATCCACAAAAGGAGTTTCCCTCACTCCGCCCCACAACCCAATTTCTCTTTTATCAGACTTAAAGCCCACTCTAGTCCTGTTATACCAATTAATCTCTTTTGTTACCCAGACCTTTCCACCCTTCCTACTGTTTCCCCCACCTCCCTTGAGGCACACACAGACCCAGACACACACATTTCAGTCCTTCTCCTCTCTGCCTGGTGTCTATGTCACATCATGCATTCAGTCCTACCATGGGTTGCACTGGTTTCCAATTTCCTGACATGTCGACCGTCCCAAACTACAGGGACTGCCTTCTCCTGCCATTGCCCACAGCACCTCTTAGTCCACGAGTGGGCATGAAGGTGAGTCAGTAGAAGCTTGTGAATTTGACTGACTACTTAAGAGTAGCCTCCTCAAACTGACACATTAAGGCTCTCCCTCCCCACCCACCTATGTTCCCTTCCATTGTTTTCTGTCTCCCCTACCCCACCCTAGATCTCCCTCCTGTCACTAGTTAGTTCCACCTTCTCCATTTATAAATGGATGAGATGCAAAGTAGGGAGTAACTTACTCAAGGTCACATATGTATGTAGTGACAGAACTGGGACTTGGACCTAGGTCCTCTGATTCCAAATCCAGAAATCCAGCATTCTTTACACAAGACCACTGTTTCTGTTATGCATCTACCCCATCCTCCCCCCTACCTGCACCCATCCCACCAAATGCTCATTAGATCTAGTTCATGGGCTTCTGTAAACTAGCTAGGAGTGAAAGGGTTCAATTTTGGTCGGGGTTTTGTTTTTTTGGCTTTTTGAAGGCAGGGCAATTGGGATTAAGGGACTTGCCCAAGGTCACACAGCTAGTTAAGAGTTTAGTGTCTGAGGCTGTATTTGAACTCAGGTCCTCCTGACTCCAGGGCCAGTGGTTATGCACTGTGCCACCTAACTGCCCTGAGGGTTCAATTTCTAATGAGGATTATTCATCCCTGGGGAAAGGTGAACTCAAGCCATGAGACATCTCCCTGGAAAAAAATACTACCTCTTTCCCCATCTATTAAGACAAACTCAATTTTACTTATTTTTGAGGGGAAGAACAGTATCAGAATAGAAGTCCTGATAGGCATGGAGTATGTAGTTACATAGAACCCCACAAGAAACAGTCAGGGAGCATCCTAGGGTCTCCAGCTGGACACTTCTCTTTCCCCATCCACTCCCTTTCACCTTTTCTTCATTCCCTGGGTTCTGAAGCTCTAAGAACTACTGTTTGAAGGAAGGACTTTCCTATACCCAAACTTCAACCTGCTCCCTTAGGAAAAACAATAGTTCCAGAGGGAAGGGCAGCCTCCTAATCAAATTGGTAGTTTTATACCTGTTGGTTAGTTCAGGCCTTGGGGAGCCCATCCTTCTATATATGCCATATCTGGGTTGGGCCTCTGGCTTGGGAGATCTCTAAAATGCAGGTGACCTGACCCACCCTCTCCATATCCCCTCTATCAGGACAGAGTATGTGAAGGGGCAGTAAAGTCACAGCTGGGTGGGCATTGGAATAAGGCCCAAGTCCTATAAAGCTCTGTCCTGCTGCCCCCAGACAAATTAGCAGAGATGGCAGTGCTGTGGGCTCTCCTGTGCCTGACATTCCTTGGCTTTTGCTATGGTAAGTCATATAAGAACACTTGCTCCCATTCTTGGATCCCTCCCCTTCCTATTAACAAGTCTCTTCTTAGCTAGGGCTCTATCCACTGTGCCACCCACCACCTCAAGGTAGCTGAGGGACTTGAACCTAGGGTGTTTTGATTCCAAGTTCATTGTACCATGCTGTTTCATAACTCTTGGAAATTTTTACACATCATATGAAAGAACCAAGTCCTCCCAAGATCCTCTCCTTCTCCCTAATAGTCCTTTCAATTCTGAAATTCTGTGATTTCTCCAAGACCAAACCATGCCCAGGGCTTAATGCTCAGTGAGGTCCTCCAACACAGGACTCATGCTGAACCTCTGCTCCTAACTCCCACAAGCCCCTGCCTTCAATTCACAGGCTTCAGCTCTCCCTCCCAACAGTCCATATGGCTAGAGAGCCATGATGGCAGGGGCTCTGGCAGGTCTCAGGAGGGAGGAGTTTGGGAAAGTAAGGGCAGGTAGGCTTTGCCGGAAGCAATTTAGAGCAAAGGGGTACTTCCCCATACCCTATCCCCCAAAACTTAAATGGCTTGTTTTCACTAGGGCATTGACCTTACCTGTGTGATCACTTAGCCTTGATGAGCCTATTTTCTTATATTTAAAAATAATATTTATGGGGTTAAGATTTATAAATTTCACTGTATAAACGTAAGCCCTTATAATGCTTAAGCAATGATAGGGTTGTTCTGTATTGCTGGCGACAGGTTGTGGGATCCCAGTCATCAAACCTGCTCTGAGCTTCAACCACAAGATCGTCAATGGGGAAAATGCTGTGTCGGGATCCTGGCTGTGGCAAGTGTCCCTGTAGATGATGACTTAGCTCTGGTAAGGAAGAGGAGACAGAGGAGATGGGAATGAGGGAGGGGAATAAGAAGAGGAAGGGGACTTCTAAGCCCAGGCAGACAATTCCTTGATGTCCATTCTACCATTTCAGGAGTATAGCTTTGGGAAAGAGGGAAAAATCTTTGTATTGGGCGGATGGGGGGAGAAAGAGGGAATGTGGTACAGTTCCAGGACAGGGAGACCACTGCCTGGACAAAACCTTTTTCCTCTATTAGTAACTCAAATTTATGTAACATTTTGCGCACAAGAACCATTGTGAAGCAGATATATAGATAAGGAAACTGAGGCTGAAAGGAGGTAAGCAGTGTTGGGAGGGATAGCTAATACAGTAGATGACAGAACCAGAATCCAAAGGAAAATCTTGACAGGCTAGAGCACTGGGCTGAATCTAAGTATGGTGGAATTCACTAAGAATAAATGTAAAGCCTTAAACTTGGGTTCAAAAGATCAACTTCACAAGTACAGGTAGGGGGAGACATGGTTAGGACACAATGTGTCTTAAGTCTTCGGAGGGGCAGGGAAGGGTAGGTTAGTACAAGTCAGTACTGTGATGTGACAGCTGAAAAAGCTAGCTAGATCTCGGGCTGTATTAAGATAGATGGCTTCCAGGAATACAGAGTGATCGTTCCTCTAGTGCCTTGATCAGACCACATCTAAATAAAGTACCGTGTTCGGTGCTGGGCAGCACAGTTTAAGGAGGCTAAGATGGAATTTTGGGGACAGGGCAGCTGGATGGTAAAAACCCTTGACCCATGTCAAATGACGGTCAGGGAAGGAACTGGGTATATGGATGTTTAGCCTAGAGAAGATGGGGGGGAAGGGAAAGAGAAGAAGGAAACAGCTGTCTTTAAGTAACTGAAGGGCTCTCATGCAGAAGAGATATATTAAGAATCATTCTGTCTGGCTCCAGTGGGTGAGAACCAAGAGCTATGGATGTATTTATAGAAGCAACCTGGGGCTTGATGTAAGGGAAATCTTCCGAACAGATAGACCAGGGGTGGGGACCTGTAGCCTCAAGGCCACAAGGTCCTCAAGTTCAGCCCTTTGACTGAATCCAAACTTTACAGAATAAATCCTCTTAATAAAAGGATTTGACTCAGTCAAAAGGTTGCACCTAGGGACCTAGAAGGCTATTGCTGTTTACCCTGTATCCTGGAAGAGAACCATCAGGAAGATGATGCCATGACAAGTAAGTGAATTGGATTTAAGTGAGGGAGGGCTGTGCAAAGTTGCCAGTCTCAATTTCACCTCTGGAGTCATCTGGATCCAGTGGAGCAGATATAGATTAGGACCCCTGGAGATGGCCCAGGATGCAATGGGGATCCTTGGCCTTTTCAAGCTAAAGTTCTCAATTTGAGGACTCAAAAGCCTATTTAGTGAGTAAGGCTTAATAACAGATGAAGCGAAGAATCTAGAAATCTAGGAGGGGAAGACCCTCAGGGTTTCTGGTCAAAACAGAAATAATTGCTATTTACATTCATTCTGAGCCAATCAGGGCCCAAATAATGACCAAGTAGGGCTGGGGCTTGGGACCTATTATTGGCCAATCAATGAGAGACAGAGTGATTAAGGGTTAAGGCTGGTCTTCTAAGAGAAAAGCGGGGTGGGGAGGTAGAGCCAAGATGGTGGTGTAGAAGCAGGAAAACTCCGCGTACTCCCCCATAACCACCTCAAATACCTATAAAATATGACTCTAAACAAACTCTAGAGCTACAGAACCCACAAAGTGATAGAGAGAAACAAATATCCCACTGAAGGCAGCCTGGGAGGCTGGCAGGAAAGGTTCATCTCAGCGTGCTGGGAGCAGAGCCCAGCCCCATGTGAGCTCATGGTCTTAGCCCCAGGGTGGCCATGACCAGCCTCAGATGGAGGACTTTGGGAGAGTGGATCATCAGCAGCTGTGGTGGTTTCCAGAATTATCAACCCATAAATGCTAAAGGCAAAGTAAAAGGTCAGTGTGGACTTTGAAAACAGGGGGTCCAAGAGTGTGGTCTGGCCTCTGCCCCTGGGGCAAGAAGAAGAGAAGCAGCTGAGGTGAAGCGGCCATACAGCCGCATCCACGTGGCTGCTTCAGAGATCCTGGCCTGCAGATAGAAGGGGGAATAAGCAACAATTCAGAGGGTAATCACTCTTGCTTTAACCTGCTTAGATATGGATCACTGTCTTAGGTGGAGGTCCTGGGGCATGTGACCAGGTGCCAGAGCCTGTGGAAGCTTCAGAGAGGGCACCCAACTAATAGCTCCAGCAGCTGCAAAAACCCCAGTGATTTGGGACAAAGCTCTCCTCTCTGGAAGCAGTTCTACTGTGGCAAAAACCTCAAACGTCAAGTAATTGAACGGCAACATGAGCAAGCAAAAGAAGCAAAGCAAGCACAGTAATCCAACTTTAGATTCCTATTTGGGGGACAAAAAGGATCAAAGCAAGGAATGGCAGGAAGACAATGAACTCAGAACTCTTGCACCAAAAATTCCAAGAAAAATATGAACTAGTTAGAGGCCACAGAGGAGTTTAAGAAGGATTCTGAAAACCAAATAAGAGAAGTGGAGAAAAAATTGGGGAGAGAAATGCAAATGATGCAAGAAAATTATGAAAAGAAAGTCAACAACCTGACTGAAAAAAATAAAACCTTAAAAAATAGACTAACTCAAATGGCAAAAGAGGCTCAAAAAGCCAATGAGAAGAATGTCTTAAAAAATTGGATTTGCCAGATGGAAAAAGAATTTCAAAAGCTCACTGAAGAGAATAATTCCTTCAACATTAGATTGGAGCAAATGGAAGCTAATGACTTTATGAGATATCAAGATACTATTAAAGAGATCCAAAAAATTAAAAAAAAGAAGGCAATGTGAAATATCTCATGGGAAAAACCACTGACCTGGAAAATAGATCCAGGAGAGAGAATTTAAAAATTATTGGACTACCTGAAAACTATGATCAAAAAAAAAGAACCTAGAAATCATCCTTCAAGAAATTCTCAAAGAAAACTGCCCTGATGTTTTAGAACGAGAGGGCAAAATAGAGGTTGAAAGAATCCACCCATCACCTCCTCAAAAAGATCCCCAAAAGAAAACTCCTAGGAATATTATAGCCAGGTTCCGGAGTTTCCAGATCAAGGAGAAAATATTACAAGCAGCCAAAAAGAAACAACTTGAATATTATGGAAATACAACCAGGATAACACAGGATCTGGCAGCTTCTACACTGAGGGATCGAAGGGCTTGGAATATTGATATTCCAGAGGTCAAAGGAGCTGGGATTAAAACCAACAATAACCTACCCAGCAAAACTGAGTATCATGGTTCAGGGGAAAATATGGTCATTCAATGAAATAGAGGAATTTCAAGCATTTTTGATGAAGAGACCATAGTTGAATAGAAAATCTGAAATTCAGATACAAGAAGCAAGAGGAGCATGAGAAGGTAAACAGGGAAAAGAGACCATGAGGAATTTATCAAAGTTGAAATATTTACATGCCTATATGGAAAAACAATAATTGTAACTTATGAAACTTTTCTCAGTATGAGGATAGTTGAAGGGAATATAAATGTGTGTATATATACATATGTATGTATACATACATACATAGATATGTCTATATAGGAAAGTATATGGGCACATGAAGACATGTGAGTATGTGAATATATGTGTACAGGTATACATAGACAGATGGCACAGGATCAATTAAATAGGAAGGGATGATACTTAAAAGGTGAAATTGAGAGATGAGAGAAGAAACGAGAGGAGATGGGGAGAGACAGAATGAGGTAAATTATCTCATATAGAAGAGGCAAGGGAAAACTTACAATGGAGGGGAAGAACGGGAAGGCAAAAGGGAATGGGTCAACCTTACTCTCATTAAATTTGGCTCAGGGAGGGAATGACATACACACTAAATAGGGTACCTTGCCCTACAGGAGAGTAGGGGTGAAGGGGATGAGAGGGGGGATGATGGAGGGGAGGGCAGGTTGGAGAAGAGGGTAGTTAGAAGCACACACTTTTAAAGAGGGACAGGGTCAAAGTAGAAAACAGAACATGTTGGGGGGTGTGATAAGATGGAGGGAAATATAGTCAGTCTTTCACAACATATTCACTATGGAAATGTTTTGCATAGTTACACATGTACAACCTATATTGAATTGCTTATCTTCCCAGTAAGGGTGGGTGACAAGGGAGGAAGGGAAAGAATCTGGAATTCAAAGTTTTAAAATCAAATGTTAAAAAAAACATTAATTTTTTTTTACATGCAACTGGGAAATGATATATAGGCACTGGGGTATGGAGATCCATCTTGCCCTACTGGAAAGTCAGAGGGGGGATAGGGGAGGATACAGGAGAGAGCAGATTAGGGGAGGGGGTATACAGTGGGATCACTGTTTTGGGGTGGTGGGTAGGGGAAAGATAGGGAGACAATTTGTAACTCAAAATCTTGTGGAAATGAATGATAAAGTAAAAATAAACCTAAAATTTAATTTAAAAAAAAGGAGGAAAAAAAGTTTCAGAGATGGGTGTGATACCATATGTGGACAGAGAGGGAGGGGTGGAGGAAGGGAGGAAGGAAAGCAGGCATATGTGGCCTTAAGACCACAGGTTCCTCACCCCTGCATTAGACCCTGTACCAGAGTGCAATGGGCTGCCTCAAGAGGTGACAAGTTCCCCCTTCTTTGGAGCTTTCATTTGATGGCACTGGGGGTCACTTCCAACTCTAAATTTGGGGATTCCTTTTACAGATGAGGACCCAGAAAAGTTACATGACTTGCCTAAATTAATGCAGCTAGTAAGCAGCTGGGCCAGAATTCAAACTCAGGTCATCTGACTCAAAATCCAGAGTTCTTGCCATTAAAATAAACAAAGCTAATAAATAGCTGAGGCTATACCCTGAGCCCCAGCATGTGGCCTCCCCAAAGAGGGGCATACCCTCTGGATACTGATACACATTCATGATTTTAGCCTGTGAACTTACCTATAATCCTGGTTCCCCTCTCTCCTCTTCTACAGGAGCAAAATGGTTTTCACTTCTGGAAGTGAAAACCTCTGTGAAGGTTCCCTCATCACCCAAAACTGGGTCATCACAGCTGCCTGCTGCAACATGAGGTAAGGACCCTAAGGCCACTTTCCTTCAAAGTCACAGGAACTGAGACCCCTGCAGAGGAGTAACTCCTCTGAAAGTTCCTGGAGCTGCCCCTAGGGACTGAGGTAGGCCCCAAAGGATCAAGGGCTCAACCCAAAACAGATGCTCAAACAGATCATAATACCAAATCTTCCTTTTTCTCTGGGTTCTCCACTGTTGACTCACAAGTCAAAATGATTGTCCTCAGGATGAACCACAGATTCCTTCATAGCACCAAGGCACTCACTCCCCTGTAGGCTCCAACGTCAGCCATCTCCAAGCCTTTCTGGCTCCCTGCTCACCTGGCTTTATGCTCTTCAATCCTCTTCAGGGTGATTCTGGAGGCCCCCTCACGTGCCGACTAAACAACCTGCAAAAAGCACCTTGGGTCCACGTCGGTATTGTCTCCTAGGGGACTTGAGCTCTTGGATCTATTAGATGGTAGCTAACAATTAAAGACTCAATGTCTTTCCTCCCTATTCCCTGTCTTCCCTCAAGTCCAGGTCTTTTTTCTCCTCAGGCTCTTCCTTTACTCTAGCCTTGGATGACCAGCAGGCATGGGGGCTGGGTGCCCAGGATGAGGTGAAACAAGCCAGAGGCTGTTCCTACGACTCCACTCAGGACACTATCAAGGTATTCTGCTTCACCTGGGGCTCAGCCGAGAAGACCTACAGGGACTTAGGACTTGGCTCTAGCACCAGAAAGAAAACCTGAGGCTGGTAAAGGAAAGCAATGTGTTTCCAAAGGGCATTTCAGCACAAATGAAGTAGGACAGGGACATCTTAGGGTGAGAGGAGTTGTTCTTGCCAACAGACTCTAGGGCTACCTCACACTTCCTACCATTCCCCATCAGGGTTCTCCTCAACTCAAGGCATCCATGTCTACGGTGGACAGAGCTCTGGGCCCAGAGTCAGAAGACCTGAGTTGAAATGCAATCTCAGACACTTGCTAGCTGTGTGACCCTAGGCAAATCCTTTAACCTCTGTCAGCCTTAGTTTTTTTATTTGTAAAATGGGGATAATAACTGCATCTACCTCCCGGGATTGTTGTGAGAGTCAAATGAGATAATAATTATAAAGCACTTAGCATAATACCTGGTACATAAGTGCTATATAAATGTTCACTGTTATTATTATTTTTATTATTTTTCCACCCTCTCCTCCTCCCCCTTTCCCCTACCCCAAGCCCAGGAAACAGTCATCATGGCCCACAGGGATGGAGCAGTCATCCTGGGGGAAGACTGCAGTTTTATTGAATATGCAAGATACATTTGCAAACTGAGTACACAAAATAAATAACTTTATACGTTCTCAATCCAATGGCACAAGCTCCCAGGGAACAAAAGTATGAGGGACTTTTTTAATGTCAAGAGGCTGAGACAAAAGAGCAAATGTCTCAAACCCACAAGTATATATTTATCCTGCCTTTCATGGGTTGGGGGCGGGGGAAAGGAGGTGTCTGGGTCCAAGAAGGATCAATTGGCAAAGAAATGGGGTAGTGGTGTGTGGGTAGTAGGACTGGCAAAGGAGAAAGTCCACTGAGGGGACATGCTCCCCAAAGAGATCCCTGGGAACCAAGTGACAGAAGAAAGGTACAGGATGCTTCCACCCAGTCATCTCCCTTCCCCGGACCAAGACAAACCCACTGGCCCTTACAGAGTGAGGGCTCCTGGAAGCAGAACAGAGAGAAGGCTGAAGAAGGTATGGAACAAAGAAGCTCTAGGCCCACATCAGGGGACAGTCCCGTAGGTCTCCAATTGCTGTCCAGGACTCCAAGAGGTTGGGAAAGTGACTGAGATCTCTCCTGATTGTGGGGCCATCTGCCTGGGGAACCTTCTTTCTTTTGGACAGTAAACTGGGCCTGAAAGTTACTGGGTTGTCAGAGGATAACAGGATAGCAGGTAAAGTGGCCCAGGAGAAGTCTTTAGACTCCCCAAGCCTTGGAGAAGGCACTCTGTGACACATGGCTCTCTCTCTGGCACAAATGTGTACCTGCATACATAAACAAAGTCACTTTGGCTTGGTTTTCCTGTTGGTACCAAGTAATCACCAGGAGGGGAGGCCTGGTCCTTGGTGCTGCTTGTCAGAGTTGGCAACAATGTTCACATGTATAGCTTTTGTCTCTTTGTTGTTGGTTTGTTTTAAATAAAGAACAATATTCCATTATGGGACATTCCTCTATGGGCCAGGGATATAGGAGAATAAACTCACTTGTTTTCTCAGAAGACGCCCCTACCCTAAGTGCCATGCAGGTCTTATTAAAGAGGCAGCTTAGCTCCTCTACTAGAAATTAAACCCTAGCCCCTTCTCAAACTTGCTGAAAGCAGCTTCAGTTTAAAAACAGGCAAGAGGAACTGAGGGGAGCCCCCTAAAATAGGCTCTATTGCTCCATCTTGGCTGCAAGGTTGTGCATTTAAGAGGAGTCAGAGATGTCTAAGCAGACACTATAGTCTGGTCAGGACTGAGAGCATACAGTCCCAAATGGGTTACGGTGGGGGAACCAGCCCCCCTCCATCTCAACCCTGCAGTTTCACCTCGGGGCACTGGGGCCTCCCCCACCCCTTTCCTGCAGGGCTGAGCAGATTCACACAGTATTGCTAAGTTCCACAAGAAATCCTTAAGGACAAGCTTCCTTGGGGGGGAAGGGGACAAAGAATGAATGAAGCGATCACTAAGCCCTTCTATCAGAACTTCCTTATTCCTGGGCTAGCAGAATTCTAGTTCCAGAAGCTCGGCAGGCCCCATGGTGGCTGCTTCCCAGACTCACTGTCCATCCATATCCTAAGTAGCCACTAGGTGTCACTTAGACTTTGTCCATGGAAGACTGGTTCATTTGGTGGGCGAACCCTAATACACAGGCCAAAAGAGCCCTGAAAACATCCTGCTTATGGAATATGATGGAAAAAGTAGGCTAGATAGATGAGCTCTTAGGAGTACAGAAGAAACAAGGCAGGGTACATGGGGTCTACATTGTGATAGCAGAGACAGCACCTGGGGGCAGGAGAAAGAGGTAACACTCATCCAGTCTTGTAGCCATCCCTGACCTTGAAGTGGAAAAATCCTTGAAAATGGAGGCATACTGAGTTCAAATCCAGCCTCAGACACGTGACACTTACTAGCTGTGTGACCTTGGGCAAGTCACTTAGCCCCAATTGCCCTGCCTTCCCCGCTCCAAAAAGAAAAAAAAAGAAAATGGAGGCAGGGCACAACTCTTCCCCCAAGGACAACAGAGTTAAAGGATAAGACAGGAAAGGGAAAAATTGGTAGCCAAAACTCTTTATAGTCGTCTGCCTTGGAGAGACCACCTTCAGCTGTTTTCCCCTCCAGTCCAAGTACCCACCAACAGGAAGGAAAATCAGTCACTATTCTTTTTTCCTGGATACAGGTTAGGTTATCTGCCTTTCTTCCTTCTAGAACTAAGGACTAGTTAGGTTCAGGTTTCCCTTCATATATAATTTCTTGGGAGAAATCAAATGAAAGAAAAGAGGACCAGGACAATACTGGGATATCACAGGACATGTGAACCCTTGGAATCAGCTGGGTACCAGGTCTGCCTTGAAATAATCAATATGCATACTGTAGTACCCTCCCAGGGGAAGGTAAGAAGCTAGGTGACACAGTGGATAGACCACCACTCTTGGAGTCAGAAAGACCTGAGTTCAAATGTGGTCTCAGACACTGAGTAGCTGGGTGACCCTGGGCAAGTCAGTTAACCCAGTTTGCCTCAGTTCCCTCATCTGTAAAATGAGCTGGACTAGGAATTGGCAAACCAATCCAGTACTTGCCAAGAAAGTCCTAAAAGAGGGTCTCAAAGAATCCAACAAGGCTAAAAACGACTTAACAACCCAGGGGAAGTAAGCAGGGAAGGAATGACCAAGATGGCTACATGTACTCTGTATTTCTTTTTTCACATATACATACTTATTATTTAAAAGAAGATCCTACAGAAAGCTAAGCCCTACCCAGGCCCCTTAGTGGATCCTTCCCCCACTCACCAGATAAACTGAACCTGGATGCTCAGCTGGCCTCCTCCCATGGCATTCTCACCCAAGGGCCCCCAAAGTATAGCATATTCTTACCATACTGGCAGAGCCCCTGGCTCCCTCCAGGCACTTTCTCTCTGAGTCACTACTGATCACCTGCTCCAGCCCAGGTGAATCCCACCACAAAGGCAATTCCATTTCCTGTTGGTTACTGGGGTGGTACTGATCAAAAAGGGTATGCTGGTGACAAGGACATGCTATAGATATCAGCTCTGACTTCAGTGATTCCTTCTCTATTTCTGGATAGTTGGAGCCTAAACATGCTCTGAGCCAGCTGGGTCCTCTCAGGGAAAGGAGGGAGAAGAAAATGAAAGGAAGGAAAGGGATAAGGGTAGATATCTGGGCAAGTTTCCCTGCTAAGCCTTCAAATAAGCAGAAGAGCCAAAGGAAACTTATTTGACAACGGGGACTCTCATGTACTAGCCCCATCTGGCACCAAGTAAATGGAAAAGAATAAGGAGGTCTGGGGTTTTGGTTAAAAAAAAAAACAACAACAAAATAAAAAACACCTGGGGGGGAGGGGTTGGGGCATTACCATTAAACATTGCAGCCTGCAAGGAGGTGCACCTTTTACCCCCAGATAACAGTATGGCCCGTGTAACATCACAAGAACCATCTCTAGGGTGGGGAAAGCAAGGAGACAGGGCATGGGGGACTGGAATCAGGGAAGGAGAAACAAGGGACTTCTCTTTCTTTAAACTGCCCAGAGGAGGTCTGCTTCTTGCCCTACCACTGTAAGGTACTCAGACCTAAAGTTCCTACTCTAGTCTTGGTCCCTCCTCATCTTCCTGACTGCCACTGGTTCCCCCACCCCCACCTGTGCCTTCTGCAGTTCTGACACAGCAGGAAGCTCTTAGGTAGCTGAGTCATAACCACTCAGTACTCCAACCTCCCAGGAAAGGTGGGCACACAACAGCAATATCATCTGTCCTTCGTCAGATGAGAGGGGCTCTTGATACACACAAACATGCCATCTATGTATACGGGATGGGTGTGGGCAGACAGTCCTCAGAATCTGGCATAATAAATAATACTGGATATCCCAGCCCCAAAAGGTTTTTCTTCTTCTGAAGCCCTCACTAGCCTGGGGGGTGGCACAAGGCACTTAAGACAATGGATGCCTAGCAAAGGGATAGAAGTCTGTTGTGTAGCCTCAGACCCTTCCCTAAGTGAGAGGGGAAACTCGGGGGATTGTGGTTCCTGTTCCTGCTCCCACTGCCACCCCCCTAGGGTGTGTCTGAGAAGATCTCAGGTGTGCAAGAAGAGCTGGCAGCTCAGCCATTATATTGCTGTTGGTAGCGTAGGTTGAGTTCTCGCAGTTCCCGTTCACGCACACGCCGAGACTTATTGGACTTGGTTGAGCGGCTAGAGCGTGTGGACTGAGCTGACTTGGTGCTCTGGCACCGAGAGGATGCCCTCTTGAGAAGATTCTGGGAAATTGAGCGGTGAAGATTCTTCATGGATGAAGAGGCAGCCATGCTCACCACCCATGGGTGCTTCAAGGCTTGGAGAGCTGTCATCCTGGCACCAGGATCCACTGTCAGCAGACGATCAATGAAATCTTTCGCCAAATTTGATACACTGGGCCAGGGCTGGGAAAGCAGAGAGGGAAACTAGTTAGGGCCAAAGAAAATCTGGTGATCTTGGTAGAATAGAAAGATTACTAGACTTGAGAGTCAGATGATTTGAGTTCAAATCTACTGACTTTCTACCTGCATGATCTTTAGACAAATCATCATTTGTTTTTCAGTCTCTACACCTAAAAAATGAGGGTCACTCTGTGACCTCTGAGGTCCCTTTCTGTCTTAAATCTTCTAAGAAAGTCAGTCCCTTTCCAACTATAAATGCTACAAGCCTCCACAGTTGACACTAAGTGTGTGGTCTAGGAAGTTTGGCAATCCTGACACTTAAACAGCAGTTGTTCTGCTCTGGGCACCCAGGCCTTTGGCAAAGCTGCCCTTGAAAGTCAGGGAGCGAGGCCTGGCATTTTAGGTCAGACATTTCCAAGATTCCCATTATCTTCTTCTTGGGGAAAGTCTCTGAGGAATTGAGAACCAGTCCCCTGGTCTTCCCCTGTCCTCCTTCCTTTGTAACCATTCCTTATTAAGGTTTTGGGCTTTCCTTTCCCATTCCCCAACCTAAACCAAAAGGCCTGGCTTTCATTAGTCCCTGATAAATTGGCAAATTTCTGTTCTGCCATCTACTCTTATATCCCATGTAGTTATAGCATATCTCTACATTTCCTAGGACTTCAAAGTCCTTCCAAATCTGAAATGGGGGTGGGGGGTGATGGTACCTGACTTCCCTAGGAGTGCTAGCTTTCTTGAGAGTGACAGGACCTCTCAGAGGGTCCGAAAGACTCCAAACCTACTTGGCAAAACGCCTGTCCTACTTCCCAAGTATTACTTGATAAAAGGAAGCTTCTTCAGAAAGGCCTGCCTTTCTTTTGCCACAGAAACATAAGGAACAGTCTTAGCCCTTAAATGACAAAAATTATCGATGGTGATGAAAAGAAAGCTCTTCATTTCATTAAGCCCTCCATGACCCGCAGACACGTATTCACTTTAATTCAAACTTCATGAAGTGCCTCTGGCCTCTAGAGCCTTGGGCCTGTGGGCACTAGGGGAGATGCAGAACTTATATAAGACAGATGTACCCTGCCCTTACCCAACTTGGCTTCTTAACATGAGGTCTGCAAACTTAAAAAAAAAAGTATTCTGATAACTCATTTCAATATAATTGGTGTCCTCAATCACATATCTATCTCCTCTGTACTGTACTAGAGATTTCTCCATTATGAATTAGGAACCTCTTGATCCTGACAGATCACATCAGTCCTGGAATTTACACTTCTCTGATAAGATGGATCCTATTCCAAAGTCTCTCATTAATGAGGTACCTAAGCCAGACACCTCTTCATTTCTCACCAGGCAGCAATTCCAGCTTCTTCAACAAGATTTCATGCCAGTCACCTCTCTGCCTTCCTTTTAAAGATGTGCTGTCTTCCCCATTAGAATGTAAGCTCCCAGGGGTGGCTAAGTGGCACAGTGAATAGAGCACTGGCCCTGGAATCAGGAAGACCTGAGTTTAAATCTGGCCTCAGACACTTAACACTTACTAGCTGTATGACCTTGGGCAAGTCATTTAACCCTAATTGCCCTGCCCTCCCCCCTCCAAAAAGCAAAGAAAGAAAGAATGTAAGCTATATGAGGGCAAAGATTATTCTTCTTTTTGCTTGTATTTTTATTCCCAATGCTTAGCACAGAGCCTGGCACATGGTAAATACTCAAGAAATGCTTGCTGACCAACTGCTCATTTTATTTATTTAAAAACAGTATTTTGAGAAGAGGTTCATAAAACCTCACTGGACTGTGGAAGAGGTCAAAGACACAAAAAAGGTTAAGACTCCCTGTTCTAGGAGATAGCTGTGACACACACCAACATTAGTGCAACACTAAATAACACGCTCAGGGAGGGAGGACATCAGAGAAGAGAAGGGATCATCTTCTAGCATGGCTAATCCCATACAGATTAGAATTCTGGGTCCAATCTGAAATCACACAATTATAGATCTAGTCAAGCAGTCATTCAACAAGCATTTATGAAGCACTAATTAATTATATATCAGGCACTGTGCTCAGTATTGCAGATGCAAAAAAAGGAAAAACACAGTCTCTACCAAGGAGCTCATACTCTAATGGGGGACAGGGAGTGGGGAACATGAGACACGTCATATGGAAAACTAGATGATATAAAATATAAACAAAGTAGATGGAAAGGAATCTGAGAAGGAAAGCACTAGCAGTTGGTTCCTATATGAACTGAGTCTTGAAGTCAGAAAAATTAAAAGACAAAAGTAAGATGTTTAAAACTAGAAGGAGCTTTAGAACTCATCTAATCTAAGCTCCTAATTTTACAGGCGGGGAAACTGAGTCCCGGAGAATGGGAAAGTCTTGCCCTAAGTCACATGCACCACTGATCACTCATGGATGGGGTCTCCCTATATAAGGAGAACAGGCAGGTTAACTGCTTTACATATCTAAGGCTGTTTTTTTTTTTTCCCCCATTAACTTTGGCACCATGGACAAGTCATTTTCCCACACTGAGCTTTAGTTTTCTCATCTAAAAAATGGATACAAAGATATTTTACAATCTACCTTGGCAGGATTGTTGTATAGGTAGAGGTTTATACATGTGAGCTATAATATTTGTCTGTATAATCATGTAGCTTTAGATACCCAAACAACAAACTCATGTGCAAATTGGATTTCTTAAGCAACCAATTACTCTCTGGTTTCATTCGAAGGGAGGCTGGCAGGTTCACTAATGAGCAATCTCTTCCAGTCAGCAAACACAAATCAACGTATTGATCTGTTTATGCCACTAGAGGGCTCACCTGCTGTACTCTGTGTAACTAAAATTTTAATTCATTATATTCCTCTGAGGAAAATAACAACATATCCAAGACCCCTAGTCATAAGGTGCCACCACAGTCTGAAGGGCCCTAGCTAAATTTCACATAAGACACGCTCTTTGAGAGTGGGAACTGTTTCACTGTGGGTATATATTCCCACCACATGATAGTGCCTTCTATACAAAAAGCACTTAAAAATGTTTGTGTAATTTAACTGAACGTGACAAAGCTCAGGTGTAAGACTGAAATCACCAGACTTCTACCTGGTAGGATAAAGCATACTGCCAAACTTAGGATGAAGCTAGCAAAGAATCTGAGAGACTATCAAGATAAAGGGATGACAAGGATGGAGAATGAGGCAGGTGGCATTGACCTCTTACTGAGCTTCCTGAATCATGCTGGGGAGGGTCCCCAGTTGAGGGAATCGGTCCACCGCAATACTATTAGCAAGGCAGCACCAACTCAACCCTCGCTAATCACGGACATAGGGGAAAGCAAAGAAAAACCAGCACTCTTGTACAAGAGGAAGCAATCATAGAAACATGGAAAAGGACAGAAGGAAAAAAATTAGGTCTCTGATCCCATGGTGTTTTGGATGGAAATGGTAAAAAGCTACATGCCTGGGAGTCTCTGAAGAACAAGGTGGATCCAAATGAGTATTATGTTGAGGCTTCCTTAAGGCAACATGGTGCAAAGAATCCTTACATAGGAGTGAGGAGATATAAGTTACTGTCCTAGTTCTACTAATTCCGAGATGTTTGACCCCAGAAAAGTCAATTTCTCTGAACTTCAATTCCTCAAGTATATTAAAAAAAAGAAAATAATAATCCCTCCCTTGCTTCCCTCACAGAGCTTTGGTGAAGACCAAATGAGGCAATGTATAAGAGTGAAAATGATTTTAAAAGCATAAAGTGCTGTACAACATAAAAGAGTTTTAACAAGAGAAGCACTAGTCACTAAATTCTACTTCCCTTATATTTGCTGAAGCCTCAGCAGAGTTTAAAATACAAAGGCTGTCACTGAGCCCACAATACCTATCGCCATCTTACCCATGTCCCCACTTCTTTAAACAACAGTCCTGTGGTCTCCACACTATAGATACCCACTATGGCCATACCCTCAAAAAATTTCCCTCTTAAGACATGAAGCAGGGCTTCTATAAGCCAACTCAAGCCTGCTCACTCTGCAACCACTAAGAAGAGAAGAATCTATGCTGTAATTAATTCTCATTAAAACTCAGCATTAAGAAAAACTGCAGGGTTGTTCAGGTTACGTCCTTTTTTCTTATCTTCTACAAAATACTTAAGTCACAGCCATGGGACAGGGAATGATTAGGGAAAGGAAGGGAGAGGAGGCTGGGAAGAGGCTTGCTCAGCATGATGCAGAGTAAGGAAGAAGATTTCAAGTTGGGACCCACAGAATCACATAACTAGAATTGGAAGCAACCTCAGCAGCCATCTAGGAAAGGAATCCCTACCCTAATTTACAGGACAAATGGACCTCGAGCCTCTTTTTGAGGACCTGCAATGAGGGAAATGCATCACATTTTTGGTCCCAAGGAACAGTTTGATGAATTTCAATTAATCTTCATACAAGGTAACATCAATTTAACTTAGCAAAAGATAAATTCCCTGAGAGTAACCTTTGGACAGCTCCAACTGTGAGGAAGTTTTCCCTAACACTAGGCCTGACTCCACCTCTGCACCTGGCACCTATTGGTCCTGGTTCTGCTTCTATGGCCAAAGAGAACATGCCTCATCCCTCCTCCATGTGGAAGACCTTCAAACATACCTCTACCCTGTCCCTGCCCCCTTCCTCCAGCTAAACATCCCCATTTCTTTTAGTGATCCTCATATGACATTAATTCCAGGTCCTTCTTTCCTAATGATGAATGATTGTAGAGCTTATTTTATAACGTACTTTACAATATACATACTACTTTCTCCTCACACAACCCTGTGAAACTCTGAGATGAATACAAGAGTAACTTTTTCACCAGCTCTCTGCAGTGGGAAGGAAGCATCAATCACTGAGCTCACCAAATGTTCATTTGGGCTCACTCTCTACAAGACCCTGTGCTGGGTGCTGAAAGGGTCATGAATGGGACTGGCTGGTGTCTTTGCCCATGAAGAGTTTACAATCAATCAGGAGGAGAAATTGTGTACAAATCTGACTACTTTAAACTGTGATTACTTTTAAATGTCACGTAAAAGGCACAGCTAGCAAAGTGTAGCTGTGGAGAAGTGCAGTCTTTCCTCTAAAAGACCTTGGTCCAGACTTGCCCTTTGACTTCTTATGGCCACAAACAGCAGTTCCTCTTCAAAGATATTCCTTGAACCCTGTTCTCAAATAAAAGGCATGCCCCACGAGATGAAGGGAGGGCACCACAACACTCTCAGGTGCCCCCCATTTCTCTTGTTAAAGCAGCTAATCCCTGCTTTGCTGGCCATCTGTCACTGATGGGGAAATCCCTTCCTATGGATTGGCCCCTGGCCTTTCTAGGCCTAAAGCTGTGGAGGAGACAGAAAACCACAGTGAAAAGGGAGAAAGGAACATGGCCAGCAAGTCCTTGGCATGAAAATAGGAAACTCAATCTGCTTCTTTTTGTTTCTAGCCCTTGTGGTTTTCCCTATTGGTAATCAGCCTTCCAGTGAGCTACTAAGGCCCCTAAAGCCTCACAAGAAATTACCAAGAGAAGGAGTCTGCAGAATCAGTCTCCCCAAAAGCAGTTCTCCCCAAGGGCCTTCTCTCAGTAATCTGCACTGGTGATAATGATCACTGTTTACCAGGGAAACAATGTGGAGTTTACATGTTCTGTCTCAGAACTATCCCATTTTACTCTTCTAACAAGAGTTAGATGCCAGCAGGGAATATGCCTCCAGTCAGACACAAACACTCAAAAGTTTGATCTGTGGCAAGGAGACTTCAAAACAAGTTAGTTCCAGAAAGGTAAATTCTGTCACATTTTCCTCATCCTATGGTAAAATATGAGAGACCAAAAAGAATCCCAAGTGTTTTAGAAAGCCCAATGCTCACTCAGCAAAAACTAAAAACCCACAACAATTTGGAGCAGGCCTAGTAAGCCATCAGACTTTGAACAGGGAGAAACGAATCAATGCTTTCTAAACAGAACAGAAACAATGAATTATCAAACTAGAGGATTCTCTTAGGTGTGGGGTCTATACTCCTGCCCTCTGGCAAAGCCCAGGAGGGATCAGTTGGATAGGTTCCCAATTATCAGGGAGCTTTAAAGCTCTGTCAATCACTTCTTTAAAGAAAAGCTAGGGGCTTTCTTCGGATAACACCTACTCTAGCTGCCCAATATCATGAAGTCAGTCTAGAATAAGAGAGGTGTCTGAGTAGGAGTTAGAAATCTAGGCTCCAGCCCAGGGGATCTCTTATCTTTTCTGTGGCATGGGTCATTTTGGCAATCTAAGGAAGTCTATGGACCTCTTTTCAGAATCATATTTTAAGTACATAAAAGAAAATATGTAAGCTTATGAAGGAAACTAATTATATTGAAATAGTTATCCAAATACTAGAAAAACAAGCTGGCAGACCCCAGATTAAGAAACCCTGCTCTACCTTATTCTGCCATTTACTAACTCTGTGACAAAATAATTCCTCTCTTAGGGCCTCTGTTTATGGAGGGGGGTTGAGTATTTGAAGTTCTTCCCAGAGTCAACATTCTATGATTACTTTTTTAAAAATTCTCTTCTCAATTTAATATTATAAATATTGCTTCAATCTGGATTCACATTTTACTTTTCAGGACCTTTGGCTTGGAATCCTGATGTCTAGCCTGCCACTGTCTTCTGCCTCTGGATCCAGGAGCCCACCAAGTAGTCTGGCCCATAGGCCACATTCTACCTTGCACCAATCTCCCAAGAGTCTAGTTGTACCCACAGTTCTACAGAAGAGGGATATATAATGCATCACTTTTTATTGATTTTTAAACATATCTGAAAACATTCTAAAAGGCAGCCTCAATCGTTATCAGAAAGCCCTTTCCAGAAGAACACTGCTGCTTGCTCCTTATTTCTTCTCTCTACCCTAGTCCTCCTCTAGAATATGACAAGGCCTTTCACTTTTGCTCCTCTTTTCCTTTTCATTCTCATTCCAGATTCAGCACTAAACCAGTTAGATCCCACCATGAATCACGTGACTAAATCCATCTTCTGTATGAGCTCTTAACTAGGTAAATAGAACCCAGGTTCTAAGGATGCAAAACCACTTGTTGCTGAGCCCTGTGTGCTATGTCAGCTTCCCCTTACTGTTCTCAACATCACAAACACTACAAAATTGCAGAATGTGGAATTCACAGAATTGGGAATTTAAGAGAAGGTCTAGTTCAATCCCCCATTTTAAAGTAGACATGAGACTCACAGAAAGGAAGGCACTCTTAAGATGATATAATTAGTAAGAGACAGAATGCTATAGTGAATTTTAAAAAGCAGATTTGGAGTCAGAAGAAGGGGAATAATGTTGGTGAGGCTCCAATGTGATAATGGACGTAAAGATATTTTTCAAACAGTAAAACATTACATAAATGTAAAAGATTACCATCATAATGAGAAGAAAAGTAAGGACTAAAACCCAAGTCTCTTGACTCTCAAGCCAGTGCTCTGTCCATTACACCATGATGCTTCTCCTTTAAGAATAAGAACCTTCTCAAACATTCCCCAATGCAAAGGGGGGGGGGGGCACCCAAGCCTTCTTTGGGCCATCCTAACCTTGTGTTAAATTTGTCCTTGCAAATATTTTCTAAGCCTTCGATGGTAATTAGATGAAACAGAATACAGTAGGGGAAAGAGGGAAACAAGGCTGAGGAGATGACATAAAAGAGAACCACAATAGCCTTTTAATAATCCACTGCTCTCTGAGCAGGAGCAGCCATCTGGTGCTCTGAACTGCTACAACCTATCTTTCCCAATAAAATTACCAAGTGGATTCCACTGACACAGCCCTGGCCACCTGGGCACCAATGCTGCTCTGGATGCCCTGACTCTTCTTCATTTATCACACCCACAACCTCCCCCTGGGTTCTGACCAACTGCCCTGAAACAATGCCTGGGTAGCCCAGCTTGGTTAGCTGGCCCAGCCTTTATGGAAATACCACTTCAGTATAGATTTCTAGGGATCAGACAGTAATTAATGATTTTGAAGAGTAAGGGGGTAGGGAAGAAGGCTTGGGAAAGAAGTGCTAGAAAGTTGGCACTTTTTAGCAAAGGCCAAGGTGACACAGCCAATTAAAGCAATTAAGAATTCTGCTTTCTGGCATTTGCCTCCTGAACAAACTTTTTAGAGGAGACTGCTGGTTCCAGAAAGCCTGAACGCTCCTCCTACCACAATTAATTATCATCTATGTTCCTATTGACCTATTCCTCCTCTAAAGTACAGAAGATAAAACACACAAGTGGAAAACGGACCTAGGTTCAAATTCTGGCTTTGTACTTACCACCAGTAGAATCTTGGACAAGTTACTTAAACTTATGGCTACAGTTTTCTGCCTATAAAATTAAGGGGTTGGACAATCATGATCTTTAAGAAATCTCTTTCAGCTCTAAATTCTATGAAACCTCTTCCTGACTTCAAAATAATGGGTTTTTCTTTATGCTCATCCCAAACAAGCCAAAGAGGCCACAGTGATGGCTCCTACAGAAATGAACCTTTCCCAAGATCCTGGGGCAAAGTTTCCAGAGGTGGAGAACCTGTGGCCTTGAGGCTACATGTGGCCTTCTAGGTCCTCCTATTTGGCCTTTTGACTGAGTCCAAGTTTTACAGAACAAATCCTTTTATTAAAAGGATTTGTTCTGTGAAGTTTGGATTCAGTCAAAGGGCCAAACTTGAGGACCTGGAGGGCCATATATGGCCTCAAGGCTGCAGGTTCCCCACCCCAAGGCCAAGAGGCCTTCAGAGTCAGAAGGGAAAGAAGAGCAGTGCAGGGGCAGCCAACAGTCAGTAAGAGTAGTGCAATATTACCATTTATTCCTCACAGACTTCAAAGTTCCTGAACAACAGTATTGTGGTTTTTAACTCCACAAAATCCTTAATAACCTTGTTGCCACATCCTGGAGAATGAGGTGAGCCACACTGATGAAGATGACCCACTAAAAGTCACACATTCCAGTCTGCTTCCCCAGGAGGCCAGCCCACTGTAGGAACTACAAATGGCAGGAGGCCTCCCTCTAATAAGCAACTGAAAAACCACTATTAAGTTAGAAATCTGCACAATCTACATTACAGATGCCTGCTACAATATAATATTGCATCAACTGAAAAGCAACCTAAATACAGAAAATATAGAAGAAAATGATGTGGCTCAGATCAGTACTTGAACAGGGCTTTATCTGTTAGTCAGTCAAAACAGAGGTCTGAAATCTTGGTCAGTCAAAATGGGCCCCAGAGCCTTGGCTAGTCAGAAAAAAGATTTGAAAATAAACAGCATTAACCAGACATGTCAATCAATTAATCAACAAGTATTTATATTAAGTGCTCACAATGTGTCAAGCACTGTGCTACATCCTGGGAATATAAACACAAAGACTGAGAATCCCTACTTGCAATGAACTTATATTTCTAATGGGGGAAATAATAAGTACATACAAATATTAGTTTGTACAGCAGAAAGTACAACTATATACAAAATATTTAAATACCAGGTAGTCTGGGAGGGAAAGAGGGCATTAAGCCATTGAGGGATGAGGGAAGGTTTCCTGAAGAAGATTGACTGAACTGCTTCTTAAAGAGAGAGGGACTCTGGGGGGGAAGCAAGAAGGGCTCAGATTCCAAGTATGGAGGACAGCCAGAGACACAGCAGATGGCATATCTTGTGTGAGGAATAGAAAGATTGCCAATTTGGCTAGACCACAAATGTGGGAAGGGGAGTAATGTCTAATGAAGTTGGAAACACTGGTTGGGGTCAGGCTGTACAGGGCTTTAAGAGCTAAACAAAGGAATTTATATTTGATCCCAGAGGCAATGAGAAGTCACTGAAGTTGGTTAAGTAGGAGAGTCACATGATCAGATCTGCACTTAAGGAAAATTATTCTGGCAGAGGATGGACTGGAACAGTAAGAGACTTGAGGCACAGAGATCGACTAAAAGGCTATTGCAAAAATCTAAGCAAAAAGTGATAAGGGTTTAAACTAAGAGGGTAACTGTGTGAAGTGGAGAAAAGGGGTCATACAGGAAATGCTGGGAAGGTAGAAATGGCAACTGATTAGATACACAAGGTGAAGGAATATAAGGAGTCCAGGATAATGCTGAGATTATGAGCCTGAGAAACTGGATGGCGCTTCCTTCAACAAAAACAGCTTTTGTACAATCCTTAGAAGGAAGGATTTAAGAGGAAAGATAATGTATGAGCTTAGTTTTAGCCATGTTGAGTTTAAGATATCTCTAGGACATTCAGCTTGAAATGTCCATGATCTAGGGCTGGATATCGAGATCTGGGAGTCATGTGCATAGTTAAAACCCATGGGAGTTGATGAGATTACCAAGAGAGAGAATAGAAGAAGAAAATAAGAGCAAAACACCTATAATTAGGGAATATGATGGGGGAAATGAGGAACTGATAAGGTATTAGACAAGTAGGAAACATAATAGAGAGGGGTGGCCAACAGTGTCAAAAGCAACAGATAGGGCAAGAAGAACTAAGACTCAAAAAAGACCATCAGATTTGGTGATTAAAAAGTCACTGGTAAATGGAGGGAGCAGCATCATGAGTGATGAGGTTGAAAGTCAGACTGCAAAGGGATGAGGAATAAGAGGATATACCATATGAAGGTAATGAGAATACTGACTGGGTTAGAAGTCAAGGAGGCAACTTCAACCCCCTATTTACTTATAGTACAAGGAACTCAGTTTACTTAGAGTTCACTACAGTTAAGAGATTGATAGAAAGCAAATATATAGATAGAAAGATAGTTCTATTTTGGTTAAGTCATTTCAGTTTTATCTGATTATTCATGAACGCATTTGGGGTTTTTTTGGTAAAGATACTGGAGAAGATACTGGAGTGGTTTTGCCATTTCTTTTTCCAGCTCATTTTACAGATGAGGAAACGGAGGCAAACAGAGCTAAGTGACTTGCCCAGGATCACACAGCTAGTAAGTGTCTGAGGCTAGATTTGAACTCAAGAAAATGAGTCTTCCTGGTTCCAAGTCCAGTGCTTTATCCACTATGCCACCTAGCTGTCCACAGTTGTACTATATATCTATATCTCTATTTATGTATACGTATGTATGTATATATCTCTACCCTAGTATATTTCATTTATACCAAGATTTTGAAGGAGGAGCAGCAAGATGACCAAATCACCCCGACTGCCTTGCCATGAGCCATATCCATTACCCTAAGACCTTTCCTTAACACTGAAGGAAGATAAGATCTAGATCAAGGGTTTTTAATCTTTCCAGGGTCACTGATCTCTTTGGCAGAACATTTTTAAATACATAAAATACAAAGGATTACAAAGGAAATATATTAAAAGGCACTTATCAAAATATATATATATATATAAAAATAAAACCATCCTGCACCCCATGTCAAGACTACCTGGACTACCTAGAGTAGCTAGATTTCTCTCTGGTTCCTATCCTTTTTTACTTTTCCCTGCAGGACACATAATGGAAGCCCTTCTGAAGATTATAATTGCACTGGCTTTGTGTCGAGACTACTCAAGAGTGCTATACTTACTTACCTTGGTATCAGATCATCACATTATGTGGTGCTCCAAATGCTGAACCACTAACTTGAGAAACTATACGGCTAGTGAAAGGTCTTACAGAGTTATGTCTCAGGCCCTTCTCAGTCCCTCTGCACAGGAGTAGACCATACCAACTTTCAACCTCTCATGGTCTCAGTCTAGATCTCTGACTATGCTAAGGATATAACTATGCTCAACAATTCACAACTTGTCAAATGGCTTGGCTCCCCTCCCACTGACATTCTAATTTCTGAAACTTCAAACCTGAAAAGAGTCCTTACTCATACACCTGCTAAAACAGAATCAAACTGACAGTACAGGGTTAGAGGTCCTGAGCATCAAGACTGCTCTTGGGTAGATTCTGAAATTTCAAATTATTTGAAATTTCAACAATTTCAATCATTACTATAAAAATGAAATTAAAAATATAACCCTTAAAACTCCCAAACTTCCTTTTTTTTTTTTTTTTTGGCAAACTTCCTTTTCAATAATTCATTTTTAAATTCTCAAAAAAGGGAGGAAATCATCTCACCAGCATCATGCTCCTGGTTGGCAAACAAGGGAGAAGTTCTTTGGCCCAATGTCTCAAAATGCAAAACAGTATAGAATTTGAAGTCACTATGGGTTACTGATCCTGGAACTATCACTATTCTTGGGACAGGGGGCCCCTAATCGAACTAAAAGAATGACTATCCCATGAATTCAAACTGTAAAATTCAATCTTCTGTGAACTCTCTTGGATCTTTCTTTTAAAGTATGGTAACTTTCTTTTCACAGCTCAACAACCTTATGCAATTGCTTTTACATTAAATAATGCCCTGGACAATTCAATTCTTCAATTCAATTCAATCCTCCGCTTTTCTCTGGAGCCTAGAAATGATAGGAAAATGCAAAGGAAAAGAAAAAACTGTCAAGTGGAGGTATGGAGGGTTAACTTGATCAGTGTAAAGGAAATGTTTGACATTCAGATGATTAATTTAAACACAAAAGTTGTGGCTGGCCAATCTACTCACCAGACAATGCTCCTGTTGCCTTACTGCTAAATGATCACTTCTATACTCAGCAAAACTAGGGAGAGCTAAAGTCAGAAAAATTGGGCTACTACTCATCCTAGAGTTTCTATTAAAAGGTGTTTAGAGAACAAGCAAAAGGGGTTGTAGTGGAGGTAGCAGGTGATCTGGGACACCAGCCATGCTCTATAGGAGGAAGAGAAGGATCACTGAATTGGGAATCAGGAAACTACTGTCAGCTTAAGGTTATGACCCTACCCAAGGTGTCAAAGAGCTCCCTGGGCTTGAGTTTAAAGTAGACAGAAATGCTTGTATGCTATCCTTGTTTCACAAAGCAGCCATTGCCCAGTGGCAGCAGTTCTGGGTTTTGTGTCCAGGGCCTTGGTTTGAATCCTTGGCTCTCCTGTTGACCTTAGGTATATCACATGACATCTCTGAACTTCAGTTTTGTTTCCATAAAATAAAGGAGCTAAAGCAGATTTCTAATGCACTTTCAGCTCTAAAATTCTACAATCGTAAGAATATAAAAATTTACCTGAATGCTGAAAATTGTAAAAGAGAAGGGAATAGTTCACATAAACAAAGGCTTTTTCATTCCTATTTGAAAGGTTGGCCATAGATAGATTTGTTCTTAGGCAATGCTAGTCTGCTTATCATCATACTAGACTGACCCCATATACTTAAGCAACTCTGCCTATAAAAAGGCACATTCTCGCATAAGGTAATGAATCCCGCTGTCCTACTCTGGTTGAGAAGTTTTTATTTTGTTTTGTTTTTCCAAACCAGTAAACTGATCTGACCTTCGGGTCTTCCCATAAAGAAAACACTGTCTCTAGTCTGGGCTGAGGTGGGATGCTTATGGAACCGTTTGGTGAGATGACTATCACACTTACCCCCCTGCCCAGTCCCGAATTCATCAACTACTTTCTCTATTAAGAAAATAGAGAAGAAGCTAAGAAGCTGCTTGTTGTAAGCTTCCTCCACTCCCATGATATGTTTTGCTAACAAGGCTGATAAGAAACTGGATGTAGAAACAGTCCAGGATCATAGAATTCAAAACTACAAGAGAACTTAGAGATCATCAAGTCTACTTTCTCATTGTAGAGTAAAACTAAAACCTATAGAAATAAGGGATTTGCCTACGGTCAAAGATGTACAATATGGAGAGGTATTCTCCAGGGGGCTATTTAGTCCCTCAGATTCATAGTACCACCCTGTGGTTTGGACATCCTTTGGGAAGGAAAATGAACCCAACACTCTGATGAGTCTATTAGAGACTCAAAGAGTCATCCAGTCTTTTGGAATTATCCTAAGAATGTAGACCCCAAACTAGGTAGTGGTATGTTAGTGTAGATCCCAAGGAGACATATCCTAGAGCTGTTGTGAAAGGAAAAATGACCAAGTAATCGAATATATGGGATGAATGAGTGAGAAGTCAAGGATGACACAAAAGTTGTAAGCATGGGTGACTGGGAGGATGGCAGTGTTCTCAACAGCAATAGGAATGTTAAGTGGAGAGGCTGGGGGAGAAAGCTGAAGACTGTTTTGAACACGTTGAGCCTGAGATACCTAGAGGACACCCAGTTCGAAATAGGAAAATGGTGCTACAGGAATGAAGCTCAGGAAAGAGACTAGGGCCAGGTATAGATCTGGGAATCATAAGTTATAATAACTGAACCCATGGAGGACAATCACATAAGATAGTATAGAATGACAAAAGAAGGACTGGGACAGAACCTTAGAAGACACCCACAGTTAATGGCTGTAACTTGGATAAAGACTCAGCAAAGACAGTGAGGAATGATAATAGAGGTAGGAGGAAAAACAAGACACAGTAGTGTCTTTAAAACCGAAAAAGAAGAGTGTGTCAAGGAGGACATGACCAACACCGTCAAATGTTGCAGAGAGGTAAAGAAGGATGAAGACTAAAAAAAAGTCCCTTAGATTTGGCACTGAAGAGATGACTGGTAATTTTTGGAGAAAGTAGTCTGGAAAAGTTGAATGATGAGTTTGGAAACCAGATTATAATGAGTCTACATAGAAGAGAGTGAGAAGAGAGGAAATAGAAATACCAAGTATAGGTGGCTTTTGGGGGGAATTTAGCTGAGAAGGAAAGAAAAGAAATGGGACGATACTTAGCAGAGATGGTAGGATTAGGTGAGAGTTTTTTAAGGGTGGCAGAGACATGGGCATATTTGAAGGTAGTAGGGAAGGAACAAGTATCTAAGGAGAGACTGAAGATTAGAGGGAGAGTGGGATTGTGAGGGCAATCTGTTGTAGAAAATGAGGGGATGATGGGGCGGCCAGGTAGCACAGTGAGTAAGAGCACCGGCGCCAGTGTTGAGAAGAACTGGAGATTGAATCCCAGGCTCAGACACTTAGCACCCACCCAGGTGTAACCTGGCCGTGTAACCTTGAGCAAGTTACTTAACCCCAACTGCTTTAAAAAAAAAAAAAAAAGAAAATGAGGGGATGAGATCAAGGATGCATATGAAGAGATGGTTTCAGAAAAACCTGGGAAGTGATACAAAGTGAAGTGAGCAGAACCAGAAGAACAACCTACATAGTGATAGCAATACTGTAAGGAAAATCAACTGTGGAAAAACTTAGTGATTCTGATCAACCCAATAATCCACAGCTCCAAAGGACTCACGACATAAAATGTTATCCACCTCTAGTTAGAAAACTGATTGATTCAGAGTGCAGAATAAAGTATATTTCTTTTTCCTTTTTTTTTTTTTGGTACTTAAAAAAAAAAAACATGCCTAATCAATCTGGAACTATGCCCAAAGGGCTATAAGTAATTTCATATCCTTTGACCCAGCAATACCACTTCCAGGGTTGTATCCCAAAAAGATCACAGAAGTGGGAGGAAGACCCATATGTGCAAAAATATTTATAGCAGCTCTTCTTGTGGTGCCAAAGAATTGGAAATTAAGGGGTTGCCCATCAATTGGGGGAATGGCTAAACAAGTTGTGGTTTATGAATGTAATGGAATACTATTGTGCCATAAGAAACGAGAAGCAGATGGACTTCATATTTACCTGGAGAGGCTTATACAAAATGATGCTGAGTAAGAAGAGCAGAACCAGGAAAAATTTGTACACCATTACAGATACAACGTATGTGTGACAACCAACTTTGATAGACTGGACTCTTCTCAGAAATGCAGGGCTATAAGTAAACTCCAAAAGACTCATGATGGAGAGAGATGTCTACATTTAGAGAAAAAAACTAGAAAGAACAGAGTTTGAATGCAGATTGAAGCAAATTACCTGCTCTCTTTCTTTTTCTTGTTTGGCTTTGTTTCCTCTTTCCCATTGCTCATTCCATCTAATCAATCCTTCTTTATACCCTGACCAATGTCTAATGTGAAAGTGTCTGCAGATCCTATACCTGATTGTATGCCACTATGGGAGCGGGGGGAAAGAGGGGAAGGAGGGGAAGAAAATTTGAAACTCAAAGAACTGGGGAACTGAATCTTGTAAACTCAAAGTAAACGAACAAATTAATAAAGACCAAAAAAACCCCAAACATGGCCAATGCAGAAATATGTCTTGCATGACTGTATATGCATAATGGGTATCATATTTCTTGCCTTCTCAATGGAGGGAAGGGGTAAAGGGAGGGAGAAAATGTGGAATTAAACATAAAAATTAAATTTTAATTTAAAAAATATTTTATGTGGCTTTGGCAAGGAAAAGGGCCTTCAGCAGAAACTGGAATGAAAGAGAAGAAAGGACACGGGGCTCAAGCCGCTCCTGCTTCACATGAGTTGCCAAAATGACAAACACAAAAGGAAAAAGGAGAGGGACACGATACACGTTTTCTAGGCCCTTTCGAAAAGTTGGTGTTGTCCCTTTGGCTACATATATGCGAATATACAAGAAAGGTGATATTGTAGATATCAAGGGTATGGGCACAGTTCAGCAAGGAATGCCCCACAAATGTTACCATGACAAGACTGGACAGGTCTTTAATGTTACTCAGCATGCTATAGGCATTGTTGTAAACAAACAGGTTAAGGGCAAGATTCTAGCCAAAAGAATTAATGTGTGTATTGAGCATTCCAAGAGCAGAGATAGCTTCCTGAAGCGGATAAAGTAAAATGATCAGAAGAAGCAAGCCAAAGAAAAAGACACTTGGGTTCAACAGAAATGCCAGCCTGCTTCACCCAGAGAAGCACACTTTGTGAGAACCAATGGCAAGGAACCTAAACTGTTGGAACCAATCCCCTATGAATTCATGGCATAAGTGACTAAAAAAAGAACAATAAAAAAATCTTGGATTATGGAAAAAAAAAAAAAAAAAAGAGAAGAAAGTAGGGGATGATGCCAGAAGGATATAAGATGAGAATGGAATAAAAGGGAGCTTGTAATGAATGGCCTCAATCTTTCTGGTGAAGCAAAGTCTTCGGCTGAAATGATAAGAGGAAGAATTCCTAGGAAAAGTTTGATGAGAGATGAGGTCTGAAACAGCCACTAAGGTAGGTGGAACACAGAATTAATTAGGGAGAAGATTACTTTGTTCCAGTAAGGCCCTAGTTGAGATTTGTCAGGTATTTAAGAAGCTCTTAGTTACAAAGGCTGATTTCTTCACTTTGCACACACTGGGAATTTTGTGTAGATCCTGACAAGGCCTATGACATAAGCCAGTTGGTGTGAAAAAAATGAAGGACTCTCAGCAACCCTATGTTTTAAGACCAAATCCTTCGGTTCCATGTCAGTTGATGGCATAGAGGGAGGAGGGCAAGGATGCCTGCTCCATTGGCTGCCATTTCCAAAATAAAGAAACAGAATTCTGATTCTTTGCCATTGGGAGGAAGCCCCTTAGAATCTGAGAGGCAACACTAGAGAGCAAATGCTAACCTTTGTAAAGATCTGCAGTGTCATACTGACAAAGACCTTGGAAGTACAGACTAAGGAGCTAACATCATTAGCAGCATTAACTCCTCCCTAGAAACTGCTTCCTTTGGTAGAGAGATGTTTTAGAATTCTGGGAAGTACAAGAATTGGGTTTGCATATTTTAGGCTCTTCCACATTTTGGCTACACCTGGGGACCAAACTTTCACTAAATTACAAGGGGTTTCTCTCCTACAAAAAGACAGTTAGAATTTAAGCTTCAAAAATGGTAACTGGAGAATGAACTGAGGAGCTGTGCTCCTTGGATCTTAATCAATGAGTATACTGAATGTTTTAGGCAAAATGTCATTTGTCATTGTTGTTATGACAAAGGGGCTAGAGGCTTCAACTTGTAGTGGAGAGTGAAATAAAAAAGTCATTAAGCCATGTGTTTGACTAGAAATGGGAGCTAACTTGATTTCTGTTTCTTCTAAGCCAAAATCTCTAGAAGAATTAACCCAAGTATACTTCTTGCTCATGGCCATAAGGGTCTATGGGTCAGAGGCTCTTTAATCCTTTTATCATTAGGATTACCTCCAATAAACAACTTTGATGGTGTGTGTGTGTGTGTGTGTGTGTGTGTGTGTGTGTGTGTGTGTGTGTGTAAGTGAGAGTGAGAGAGAGAGGGAGAGGGAGAAGGAGAGGGAGAGGGAGAGGGAAGGGGAAGAAAGAGACAATATATTATTTTTGGAAAGAGCACCGGATTTGGACTAAGAAAGCCTAGGTTTGAATCCCAGATGTTACTTTTGTAGTCTTGGGGAAGCCACTTGAACTTTCAGGTAGAGAAACAATGATGAAGCCTTTAAAATCCTGCTCAAATGATCTGTAATCAGCAGTCAGTCCAGTGCCCTCTCAGTCTTTGGTCTGTTACTAAAACTGATGCCGTGTGATAGAATGGAAGGCATTATGGGTGTCAGAGACTGAGAAGTGAGTAGTCTTTTTTTTTTCAGAGGTACTGTGGCTATTTAATTCCAAAACATTAATTATTTAGGAATGGTGCTAAGATGATTAACAGAACTTTTTTCGGAACTCCGATTTATAGGAAGATGAGGATGAGGACTTTTGACCAAGGTAGCTGCCTGAAGTGAGAGGCAAGGTACCCAGCCCTACTACATGTTTTCCAGGAAAAAAAAAACACACACACACATAGGAACAGGGGGGCGGCTAGGTGGCCCAGAGAATAGAGCACTAGCACTGGAGTCAGGAGGACCTGAATTCAAATCCAGCCTCAGACACTTACGACAAAAACTAGCCGTGTGACTTTGGGCAAGTCACTTAATCCTAACTGCCCTCCAAAAAAAAAGCAAAGAAAAAAACCCAGGAACAATAGACTATCTAAACACCTTAAACATCCTATTTGAAGAAATCTTTAAAGAAAAATGCCCGAATCTCTTAGAATCAGAGGACAAGATGAAAACAGAAAAAATCCAGTAGCCACCTCCTAAAAGAAACCCCAAAATGAAAACTCCCAGGTATACCATAGCCAAAATCCAGTTTCCATGTCAAACAAAACATGCTGCAAGCAGCCAAAAAGAAAGAATTCAGGTACCAAAAAAACACAATAAAGATCAGACATGTTTAACAGACATCACTATAAAGGAGTAAATAACTTGGAATACAATATCTCAGAAGGCAAAGGATATTGGCTTAAAGCCAAGAATTATGTACCCAGAAAAAGAGTAGGACAAAAAATGGATATTTAGTAAAATAGAGGTCTTCCAAGCATCCCTGCTGAAAAGACCAGAGCTATGGAGAAACTCTGAAGTTCAAACATAGGAGTAAAGAGAAACATAAAAAGGTAAAAATGAATGAACAATAATAAAAGACTAATAGGGATAAACTGCTTACATTAAAATGGGGGGAAGATATATGTCCCCTACAAACCAACAGAGGTCAGAGAAGAAGTTCAGTCAGGCAAGACCTAGTAGTCTCAATATGTCACAATGAAGAATGGAAAGAGAAAGGAAAAGGAATATGCTAGGGGGAAAAGGGAAAGGAAGTTAGGGAAAATTATCTTAAACCATTAGGGTGGGCAAATAGACATCTATATAAACAAGGGGAGGGAACAGACTGACACTTGAATTTTACCCCCATCTGAAATGGTCAAAAAAGGAAGAAAACCACACACACACACACACACACACAGAGTTGAGTACAAAATATATTTCATTCAACAAGGAAGAAAAGAGGGGTGGCTAGGTGGTGCAGTGAATAGAGTACTGGCCCTGGAGTCAGGAGGACCTGAGTTCACATCCGGCCTCAGACACTTAACACAAAAACTAACCTGTGTGACCCTGGGCAAGTCACTTAACCCCAATTGCCCTAAAAATAAATAGGCAAAAAAAAAAAAGAAAACAAAACAAGGAAGAAAAAAAGGAAAAGGTAGGGAGGAGGAATTAGAAGGAGAATAGATTAAAGGAGGGATTAGTCCTAAGCAAAACAAGTTCAAAGTTATATACAAAAATATTTATGGCTCTTTTTGAGGAAGCAAAGAATGGGAATCTATAGGGATGCCCATAAATAGGGAAACTGATGAACAAGTTATGGTATATAAATGGGATGGAATACTGTGGTGCTGAACACTTACCAGTAAAATGACCAGCCATGAATCCAGCCAGCTAATCTGAAAAAATATGTGACACACCTCTTGATAAGAGATGAAAGACACAGAATGAATGAGACCAATTTTTTTTTGGACAAAGCAAGAAAATTGTTGTTGTGACTAACTATACATATTTATAATAGGTTTTGTTTTGCTTGTGTGCTCAACTGGGGGAGGGGGAAGAGAGAGAAGGAGAAGGAAGATTTTAGCTGATTAAAACAATAAAATATTTTAAAAATTAATGTAATATTATACGTATACTTAAGAGGATTACCCTCCAGATACCTATCCTGTCCCAACCAGGTAAAATTCCTCCTAAATAGTCCTCACAAACTTTAAAATCAACCTAACCCCTTTCACAAATAAAGATGCACGACTGTTGTACTCACAGTCTCTGGTCCTGGGCACCAAATCGCTAAGGCTGACAACCTCTGACAACCAGAAGTGGGGAGCATTATAGGATTCAGAGGCAAGACGATGACAAACTATGGCTTTTTTTTCCTCCCTGTAGTTCATTCAAATTATGTTGGATCAAACTGGATGAGAGAAGCACTGAGATAAAGAATACTTTCAGCTACTCCCTGCCTCCTTGTGAAGAGATCCTGTCAAAATAGCAATCTATCAGTTTATGTGACAAATATTTCCAACAAACAATCTCTAACAGTAGCTTTTCCAGCAGCTTCTCCTTGCATTTGGGAGCCCAGGTATCTGAAGGCAAAGGGGCAGTTAAAGCCTGGTTCTGAGCACTGATCAGCCCATTTCTCAGGAGTTTCCATCAATTACTTCTGGGACAGTACTAAAAACCAAACATGGAACTCAACAGGAATTTGAGGGAGGAACATATTTGTCAGCAACTTAATTCTTAAACATTGGCTATTCTTAAATCTCGTCTTGCCTGGGTTAGTGCTGTGGGATCAAAGTTCACAGCTTCAAACATAAAATAAAAAGCTTTCTAGTTCCTTTCTCAAAGATTTCTTACAAGGTCTACAGGCATGTTCTTTAGTCAGAAGTTGAAGTGACAATTACTATACATTGTCTGTACTTACCTGTCTGGCATATATCTATAAAGCTAATGAATTTTTCCAAAGATCAAATCTGCACTCTGTCTACTGCTTTCAGAGGCTCTCAAAGCCTGAAAAGGGTAGGGTAGAAGAAGAGGGAATTAGGGGAGCAGAGTACAACCAACACATCTTGGTTTTATCCAACGGACTACAGCTCTTTTCCAATTGAGCTTAAAGAAACCAGGGCCTATAACTGGCTGAATGATTTGGCTTTGGACTCTCAAGATACTCTGGGCCAATTCAGCAGAGTGAAAGACTCCATGGTCTCTCCCCCCTCCCTTAGATGTATCACCTGGATAATAACAAATACAAGTCATTTTACATACATGATCTTATTTGCTCCTTACAACCTTGTAAAGAAGGCAGTGAAAAATTTATCAGCATCTCTAGTCTCCACATGATGTTCAAACAGGTAAAAGTGATTTGCCTAAAAACATACAACTTGAAAATGAAGCAGCCAGAACCCTGACCCTGGGTTTCTGACCCTAAGTCACTCTGCTCTCCAAAAGCCTACTTCTTTGTCAAGGGATTCCAACTTTCACTTTAGAAGGAAGGCCACTCCCCTTAAGGGTGATTAATCCTCCTACCCTAAATGTATTTTAAATATCAGCCTGATTCTACCTACTTCACAGCGTTTTAAGACTTAACTGATGCAATGTAGGTAAGGAACTTTAACAAATGTTAAAGCACTATATAAACGTTAGTATTATTATTAAGAATTATTATCAATAATAATTATCATTAATTATTATTCTAGTAACAACACCCCTGGAGTCAAATTCTATGAAGATAATAGTCATTTATTTGTCTATTTACTCAGCGGGCTAGAAATAACTGCTCAGATGCTTAGAGGGAGAGTGGGTTCAGCCCTCCAGCTCCTTGGCTAAAGGCCAAGAGCAAGATAGGAGCCAACACAATGAGAACTCACTAATGTGGGAAGCTCAGTAATTCAGAACCTTGGGCTGTCCACAAGCAAACTTTTGGATCAATGAGAGGAGCACCGTGTAACAGGACATGTAACAGACTAGGAGCAGGGAGGCCTGGGCTTTAGGCCCACCTCTACTGCTGACATTGGACAAATCACAGCCTCAGCTTCCTCGTCTGCAAAATCAGGAGGCTGGAGCAGCTGGTGATGATCTCTGGCCCCATCCAGCTACAAAGTTCTATGCTTCAATGTACAGCCCTTTGTTTTTACAAGAACAGTCTAATGCACTCACCTTTGTAAAAATTGTATGCTATAGTTCTGTCTTATTCCTTTATTAGACTATAATCATCATGATAGCAGGGACAAGTATCATATTAACTACAAATCTCCCCTCAACCAGGAAAGCTCTCCACCCAATAGGGATTAAATGTTTATTGAGCTCAACTTCTTCCAGAATTCATTAGATAACACAGTTCCTGACATCACTGAATTTAATCGAAGTAGGTCCTAGGAAGAAGGAATTCTACCTCTTTTTCCCACTTGGCTGTATATGAGAAAAACAGTACATGCAGAGGTTAGGCAGTGCCTCAGTAGCCTATATACCAACTCCCTTCTCTTCCATGAAACACTGGACCTGACCAGGCTGAGAATGAGAAGTCTTACCTTATTAGTCCTCATTTAGAAAAAGGAACCCCATCAGGCTTTTAGTAACTCTATTCACCAGTCAAAGTTAGTGGTTGTTCCTGAAAAGGACCCATTTGGTTGGAGAAACAATTCCATCCCTAAGATGACCCTAGGAGAAAAGAAAGCCTGGACTTCGCCAGCACGATTTGGTCCTTGATTGCCAACGACGCCTAGCTAATGGTCCTGTTACTGCCACTGAGAATAATAGGAATGATCTCACCCCCGACTCCGTCACTTTGCTTCCTATCCCTTTTTTGTCCCTGACCATCAGTCTCATACCTTCACGTAAGTAGACATGAATGAGAAACAGAAGTGGAGGCTGAGGAAGAAATTCTAAGAAACAGAGCAGGGGAGTGTTTACTCCAGGGAAAAAGTCCATTAGCATGCCAAACAAGAAAACCACATATTGATTTGGTTCAAATTATCTTAAAAGTGTAGAGGAGGTGAAACACACCCATGGTATAAGTACTACCTTCTCAACCATATGTCCCCTCCCCTTAGGTGTTGATGCCATCCTGCCCCCTGAACCTCAATCTTCACCCTCAGGACTGAAAATAAAGGACAATCTGAAATGAAGCGGCAGGGATAGGAGAGGAGACAGAGAGAGGAAGGAAGCCTAGTGAGATGGGAGTAGGAGTAAGTAGAAAACCAAGGGAAAAGGAGATGAAAAGGTCGGAATTTTTTTTAAGAGAACAAGGGAGATAAAAATAACATCATAAAAGACGTGACAACTTAAAGGTTAGCAAAATTGCTTTTTAGTAAGCGTCCTTCTCAGATGAATACTAAGATAAGACTGCGCCCCCACTGGTCCAGGCCCTACATGTCATATAGGAGAGAAGAGACTGACAGGCACACAGGAATCAAAACAGGTGCTGACTCAGAAGACAAGGAAAGGCTTTTCTCATCCTGAAAGCTACTGTCCCAGGAAGAGAGCTGGAGAATGTCAAGGCTATACCACCGAGGCAGCCAAAAAAGTGGCATTATGGCTTTAAAAAATTAAAGAAGAAGAGCAATAGACAAAACTTGTGACATACAGTACATAGTGGCAAAACATGAACTTTGAGGAAACTTAACTCCAGGCAGTAATATATTGTTTCACCACCTTTTGTTGCCAAATTAGTTTAAAAATTAGTTGGGATGAGAACCAAAACTACCTCAGATATTAAACAAGAGAAAACAAAGCAGTGAAGAGGACAGATTTAGAAGAGCGTGCCTGGAGAGGTGGGAAATGGGGGCCTTCAACTTCTCCAGAAAAGCAAACAGCAACTGAAGAAGCAAGTAAGGGATTACAAGAATAGGTAGGGATGGGACGGCCAGGTAGTACAGCAAGTAAGAGCACCGGCCCCAGTGTCGGGATGACCTGGGGATCGAACCTGGGCTCAGATACTTAGTACCACACCCAGAAATAACTGGCCGTGTAACCTTGAGCAAGTTATTTAACCCCAATTGTTAAAAAAAAAAAAAAAGAATGGGTAGGGATAAGAAGTTATCTAGACAAAAAGTAAGGAAAGGAAAGGTAAGCAAATTGGGGCACTCTGTAATATTTCTTTTTAAAAATGTACATCTTGGGTGGCTAGGTGGTACAGTGAATAGAGCATGGGCCCTGGAGTCAGGAAGACTGGAGTTCAAATCCGACCTCAGACACTTAACACTTACTAGCTGTGTGACCTTGGGCGAGTCACAACCCCAACTGCCCTCCAAAAAGACCAACAAATAAAAATAAAAATGTACATCTCCACTAAAACTCTTCTCTAATACCCAAAGGTGGTATGGATGCGACCACAGTTTCTCAAAAGCAATGCCAATGGAGTGCAAACTGAGGCAGGTCCTATAAAGCTAAAAAAAGCTTCAGAACAGACAGCAAAGAATAGACCCCAAAGCCTGTCATCTGAGGCCTAGCCTTACTAGGTTCAAAGAGGGTCAGCAGCAGGCTGTAACACATGGGTTTGTCCAAGTCTGAAGTGGGCTCATAAGAATAAGTATGCTTACTTTAAGTATAATGTTGTTCAGGCATCCATTCATGTCCATCTCTTTGTAACCCTATTTGGGATGTTTTTGGCAAAGATAATGGTTTGCCAATTCCATCACCACTGGATTAAGCAAACAGAGGTCAAGTGATTTGCCCAGGGTCCCAGAGCTGAAGCCAAATCTGATTGTGAGTCTTCCTGACTCCAAGCCCAGTGCTTTATCCACTGAGCCACCTCAATTCAAGAATAACGTTACCAATTCTAAGCACAGGTTCCGCATTAGGAATGCCCAGCACTGAGAGGCAGATGAAGTAAAGTGAATTGAGAGAGAAAGAAAAGGATTCATTTATGGTAGAAACTGGACACAATACTTAAGAAAATCCCAAACTCTTAAATCAGTAAACTAATAACAATTTCCTGAATGCTTACCTTGTTCCTACCCCTGCAAGCAGCATGGGGTGAATGAATGAAGTATAGGGCATAGTCCCTTACCCTAAAAAAAAGCATATACTCATACCGAGGAGAGAGAACTCACATGAAATAATCAGTGCTAAACTATGTGCAACAGCATAAGAGAGTTCAGAGGCAGGGAATAAAAAGTAGCTTTAAGGAGATGGGACTTGAGCTGGGCCTTGAAGAGCAAGTAGGATTTGGAAAAGAAGAGGAGGAAGGAGGGTATTCTAGGCTCAGGATCAGCATGAGCAGGGATGTGGGCATGAGTAAAGGCACAAGGGTAGGAGTAAGCATGGGATGACATTCAATAGATCTGCCTGACTGAAGAATAAGTTTTGGGAAGCTGCCCCAAAATTAGACTGTCTAGGCAAGGTGGAGTCAGACTCTAGAGGTTTTTGAAAAACAGGCAGAGGGGTCTAAACTTGATAGAGTAAGCAAGTGGAATAACTGCAGATCTTTGGGAATCTGTCCTAGAAAGGGACTAGGGGCAGGAAAGTTGGCTAGGAAGCAGTTTTGGCAATTGAGCAAAGCATAAACCATTAAGATTAGAGTGGTGGCATTTGAAGGATAAACTAGATGATGGAGAAATTGACACACTTCTTTTGAAAATTAAAATGCTAGAATACATCAAAGCACCTACCGTGCAGGTGAGACCAGCTATTGGTTGGTTCAATCAGAAAGGTGCTAAGGAAAATCCCCTTGTTGGAGGGTCCTATCTGTCATTATGGCCCATGAAGAGATGACAGTCACTGTCCAGAGAGAGAGTCCTGACACTGGGGAAATTGTAGCATATAAGCCCAGTATAGACATGGTCCAGCCTGAAATTTGGCATTAGAAGTAATATGACTTATGGGGAAACCACTGAAAGATTTAGAAAGGGTTAAGAGTATGGGAAAGAAACATATCTTTTGAGGACGGCTAGGTGGTGCAGTGAATAGAGCACCGGCCCTGAAGTCAGGAGGACCTGAGTTCAAATCCGACCTCAGACACTTAACACAAAAAAAACTAGTCGTATGACCTTGGCAAATCACTTAACCCCAATTGCCCTACCTTCTTCCTCCAAAAAGCAAAAAAAAAAGATAGCTTTGGTAGATATATTTTGGAATGATTACAAGGCCGAAAAAATCTGGAGGCGGCAGGGTGTATGTACT
Source organism: Petaurus breviceps papuanus (assembly GCF_028583685.1). Lineage (NCBI taxonomy): Eukaryota > Metazoa > Chordata > Mammalia > Diprotodontia > Petauridae > Petaurus > Petaurus breviceps. Next base: position 15,685,850 of record NW_027185771.1, read on the forward strand.
GAGAAGGTTAGAGTCCTCTAGGTGGGAGATAAACAATGGAGTGGGAAAGAAAAGATGACCAAAGCAAGTAGGTTTAGAACACAATCAATGCTGCCTCCCTTTTGTTAGTGATTGTGTACATTGGTTGTGGGAGAGGACTAGAGATGGGGAATGGGGTTTGTTAAGGGCAGTTTGACCTGAAGGTGAATGAAATGAGGTCAGAACTCAGTGTTTCTATAAGAACCAGATAAAAAGAGCACTAGTGTAAAGAGTTCATTCTTCATTCTCAGCCCTAGCCCTGGGATGGACTTGGGTTCTATAGGCACAGGTAGAGTACAGGTAGGTATGCAGGGACATTTCCCATACACCCTGAAAAGGAGAGGAGAGCATATGTTAAGCAGCAGAAGGTTTCTTGGAGGAGGGGTGGAAAAGGAAATGTGGGCATGACTCAAGGGCACTGCAATGAAAAAAGGCGTAGGTAATGTTAAAAAAAAAAAAAACCAACCAACTTCCACTGTATTAAGGCAGGCAAAGAGAAATCCTTTCTTCTTGTTTCTTAATCCCCATATTCAGGGTGTACAACTACCCAGATTTTCTAGCTATTCAGCTATGAAAGGCATTTCTACAACCAAGTAAAATAACTAACCAAACTGACCTACGTTGAAAAGTACCTTCCTTCCCCTCCTACCAAAAAAAAAGTTGCTATACTGCCCATCTGCATAGGATTCTCAAACACAGCTATTCAGATGCCTCAGGGTAAAATCCCACATCTCTCTTCTCCTAGGAACTACAAGCCCCATCTTTTCAAGTTAACAGATCCCTAGAAGGCTATAAAAGAACTTTCTCACCAACTAAATCCCTTTCCTAAACTCAGCCTTTAAGGAATGTAATAGAGCACCCAATTCCCGCCACCCCTACCAGTTAGGTACCTACATACCTCAGAGGAGTCACTCACTTCCACCTATCTCCCATCTTCCTACCTCAAAAAATGTTGAGTTGTAGCAAAAAGGCATTTTCAAGATATGCTATGTGTCACAAAATCTCCATATGTACCACAGGACTTCCTCTTGGTAGACTCTGAATGCTAGGGGCTGGTATACTAATCAATTCAGCCCCATTGACTCAAAATCCCATGGTCCCTACCTGGGGCTGTTAACCAACAATTACCTTTGGCTGCTGAGTTGTGGAATAATCACAGAGGCAAGCTGATATTTGTATTTGACACTTCATTAAGATGCCTCAACTCTATCTTACCACAGACTGAATGAAGCACATCATAACTAGGGCTACAAAAGTTCTCAAATGCTACATAACAAGGTTACCAGTATCTTGAGTTCTTGTGAATTGTAATCCAATGAGATTTTTGAGCAAAGTCCAAAGAGTCTGAGAATATGGGGAAAAGGTCAGAAGGAGAGGAAAGGGTTTAAACATTTCCCTCCTGGTTCCAAGTGGTGTGAAATGAAGGACAGTTTCTTTTCCATAGAACTAAAAAATAATCTAAAAAATGCATTTTATATTCTCTGCTAACATTCTCCCTTGACCTACTCTTTGCAGCATGTCTGGTCACACTCTCTCCTGACTAAACAATATGTTTTCAAGCTCCCATATCTCCCCTACTCTGACTTTGGAGGCCTCACATTAAGCTATAGAAAGTAGGACCTAGAGAGAAGCTTGCTCTGCAAAAATAAACCCCATTGGGTTTAGGGTAGGCAACCTCTATTCCTCTCCTTTCTGCACTCACCTTCAAACAGTTTAATCAGGGAAAAGAAACAAGATATGAAGAATTCTTTGTGTCAAGCTTGGAAAGGGAGTTGAAAAAGATACCATCTGGTACACGTCAGAAAGAATGTTAGACTTTTAGTCAGATACTTGGGTTTTCATCTCATCTTTACCTCTGTAAGGTGGGCAAATAAATGACTTCTTTTCTTTAGACCTGAGCCACGTAAAAAACTGGACTGGATTTCAGAGCCCTTGACCCCAGTTTTGTTTTCTTTTTATTTTTTGCGAAGGTAAAGGATCATAGATATGCAAAACTGATCATACCAACAGACTTTTTTGATGTGTTGATTAGTTTTGTTCAAACTGTTTTTTGTTTTGTTTAATTCTAAGGAAAAGTTCTCTTGGAGGAGAGAAAAGAAAGATTTGGCAACATAGGTGATACAAAAACAAAAGCTATCCATAAAAATTGGTGGTGGTTGCTTTTTTTTTTTTACAATCCTTTCATTTAAAGAATACAGTGTCTACTTAGCTTCAAACCCCTATGAGTTAAAGATAGCTAGTAACCCTTTTTTGAGACAGGAAACCTGTGCACAAGACTCACCCAGTGAGTTATAGAGCTACGACTACAACTCAGGGCTGGTCTCTAGCAGAAAGTTTACTAGATCCCACTGCTGGGCATTTTGAATGTCTTATACAGCAGGACTCACCAAAAGGTCAGATTTCTCCCTTAAGTCAGCAGTTAATAAAAACAACTGGGTTTGGGTTTTGTTTTTAATAGGCCAAACCATTTCTGCCTGGCACGATGTGCATCAGGATAGGTTCTAACCAAATTCTTGTTTCTAGAACTTGTTCAACTTCATGACTCTTCTGTACCAAAGCTCTCTGGATTAAAAACTGCCAGGACAGATGGAAGTGATAATTAGAGAGGATGAGGTAGGCAGAATAGCAAAAGCTTGTTATAGGATACCTCTACTATTGATCCCCTAATGGCCTCTTAAAGCATCCTACACTACAAGAGCATAACTAAAATGGCAAATAAAAACTCTTGACAAAAGCAACTCTACTAGGCTGGGTCACATCTCACCCAAGTGAAGAAAACAGACATGATACCTTGTTCAACATGCTTGTTATCACTGGCCTAGGATACACACAGACTGGTTAGTCCTTATCGACAATCCTTAATGTGGCAGCAAGAGGCCATCTTACCCATCTATATTCTAAATCATCTCCTCCTTTTGATGTGTAGGACCTCAGAAACTTTCTTCTTTTCTGGAATCCAAGTCTAGCCTAGCACCATTCTTACCAGAGAATCTCTCTCCTACCTGCTCAAAGTAGGTAGTACAGTGGGTAGAAAGCAGGACCTGGAGTAAAGAAGAACTGAGCGCATATATGGCCTTACTAGGCACTTCTTAGCTGTATGGTTCTCTCTCTGCCTCAAAACTTCTTCAGTTGTAAAATGGAGATAAAGATGATTGACATCTACTTCATAGGGTCATTGTGAAGTATTTTATCAACAAAGTCAGCCTATCTAAAGCACTCTGAAAACCTTAAAGCATTATAAAAACACTACCTAGAATTATGATTAGCAATCAGGATCCAATCACCTAAATTAACTAATTAACTATGCTTCAAGAGTCTTTCTCTGGTCACCTCCACTAGTCTGCTTTTAGCTTGCCTTCACAGCCATCCCCCTGAAGTCACAACTCCAATGGAGAAGGGACTAGCTGCCACACCCAGAGCAGGAAGAACATGAGGGCACCCTCAAGTGCCTCCAGACAAGTCCAGTTACCACCACCTCCACCACTTTGAGGCTGATGGAAACATCCCAGGACCCTGGATACAAGAGCCTTGGGAACAGCAGTGCCTCCAGCCCAGCGCCCTCAGTCATCATCCTGGAAAGCAACTTCTGGAAATGCAACCTGGCAACTGCTTCTCCTGGGGCTGCAGCCACAATTCCTGAACACACAGAAAAGAAGGTTCTTCCCACCAAAGTTCTTGGCTCTGCCCAACTGTTCAACAGCAAAACCTGATATAATTTTATCACTGGAAATGACATGAAAGAAAAGGCACTGCCATCTGCTTTGCTGCTGTATCCTAAGGACTATGGGACTTTTCCACTTGACTTGCAGTTGAAAGTTTCTGAATGTGTTGTCTCCTTCATTACAATATAAGTTCTTTGAGACCAAAGACAGTCTTACTTTTCTATTTGTATCCCCAATATGTAGCATGCTGCTTTGCACAAAGTAAGCACTTGGGGGCGGAGTCAAGATGGTGGGGTAGAAGCACAAAGTAAGCACTTAATACTTCATTCATTCATTCACCAAGATGTTAGAGCACCTACTTTAAACTCTGTTTTCATCACATCACAAACACTGATCAAGAACCTAGAGGGAGGGGCAGGGGCAGCTAGATGGCACAGTGAATAGAGCACTGGCCCAAGAGTCAGGAGGACCTGAGTTCAAATCCAGCTTCAGACACTTAAAACTAGCTGTGTGAACTTGGGCAAATCACTTAACCCCAACTGCCCTGCCTTCTCCCCTCCAAAAAGGAAAAAAAAAAAAAGGACCTAGAAGGAACTTCCTATTGTTAGAATCCAACCTTTTCAACCTAGCATTCAAAGACTTCTACCAACCTGATCACCTGCCCCTTTCTCTCCAGCTTCATTTCTTCCTATTTCCCTACAAAGACCCTGACCCCTAGCTAGGCTAATCTAGCAACTGACTCACTCTGCTTGTTTCTGAATTCACATCTAATCCACAAACTTCCTGGTTATAATGCTGTTACCTCCAGAGGATGGATTATAATGCCTTAGTCTCTCCTTCACACATCACTCACCTCCTTTAAAGTACAAATCAAAATCCACCTTTAACAGGAAGTCTTACATAACTGACCCCATGTGACTATTCACTTAGAGACTTCCCAGTCTTCTTAATAAGTAAATACTTAATACATACATATATGTTTGTACTTAATACCTTTGTATACAGTAGTTATGTTCAGCAGATGTAGAATACCTAATTAGAATGCCATCTTTTACATATAATGGTGATAATCCCGACCCACCAACATCAGGGTTGGCAAATATGCCCTTTGATTTTTCTAGTAGCAATTTAGAGTGATACAACCACACAGGTGAATGTTCACAAGAGAAACTGCACAAAATTTTATGAGATAACTAGTCAAACTTAGGTATATGAACTAAAAAGCTAGCTCACTCAAAGAAAAGTGGAAATGGTGCCTTTGACTTTACCAGTACCATACTTAGGTATATGAACTAAAAAGCTAGCTCACTCAAAGAAAAGTGGAAATGGTGCCTTTGACTTTACTAGTACCATATCCTAACTAAATAAATGTATTAAGCAAATGAATACTATGGTCAAGTATGATGTTCATCTGCCTTTACGGATCTGCAGGGGTGTTGTCCAATTTCACAAATCTGTTCGTCTTCTCTCTAGTGATGACGCTTTCCCTGAAAGCAAAGACTGTGTCTTAGCCTTTTGTATCATGCATGGTGCCTACTAACAGTAAGGAAAGAATATTATGTCTAATTTCCTAACAAGCATCTTAGTTATTATTATCATCATAATTAGGCCTCAAGTTTGGATGAACATTCTCAGATATCTTCCAAGTTTCTCTTTCTAGGGATGGCTCCATTTAAAAAAAATCTATAAACAATCATACAAAATAAAGAGTATAATAGAGCATAAAACTCTTAGCAGGTAAGCCTATAAAACCAAATTAGCAAAGGAAAAAAAAAGGTCTTATTCTGTGTCCCCTTCCTTCCATGTCTGAATGAAGTTCCATTACCAAAGATGATTTCTAATAAAGCAGTATGGCACAGGGAACATTGGATGGTTTAAAAATAGAGAGCCTAGGTTCAAAGCTCAGTTCTGCCACTCACTTCTGTGACTGGGTAAACAGCTTAAACTCTCCAGGCATCAGCTGAACTAAATGGTCTCTAAATCTATGATTCTATAACATCTTCTCTCAAAAGTCTCTAACAAAAGAATATGTGGAATCAGCTGACCTTTAATTCTTTTTTCAGAGGAACAGGAAACCCATCACCTGGGGTAATCACAAGCTCGAGGTAACTGGTTAAGAGAAGCAATAATGAACTCTGTGGAATGATTAGTTAATTTCCATTTGTAAGCTAAGGTTTAAATTCTCCAGACTTGGTGAAGTATTTGACATCCATCCATGCTAAGCACCAAAAGAGAGACACATGAATGAGGAGGTGGGCTATTGGACACAATCCCAGTTAGTGCTAAAGTCAATACCCCTAGCTAATTTTTGCTCATTGACAGAAGGACTTGAAGGTAAAACACCACTGCATTCATTTACAATTCTCCTGCTGTAAAAATCAATAACCAGTTGGAGACTGCAAAACTTTAATCAGATAAATTACCAGCACCAAAGAGCTCTCAAATCTAGAAGTTATATGCAGAACGAGAATTCAAGAAAGTCTTTCTCAAAGTATGGCATCTTTGCATATAGATTTGCATATGGATTTCCTTCTACTGCAGCCATGTAACCTTGGACAAATCATTTTCTTTGAACCTATTTCCTCATCTACAAAATGAGAATAATTCCCACCCAAAGGTAATAGTGTCAGTGGAATTGTAATTTATTTGGATCTTTTTAGAAAATAATAAAGAATTATGCAGTAAGAGTAAAAAGAAATGTTTTAATACCCTTTGATCCAGCAATTCTATTAGGCTTATTATACCCTAAGGATTTATGGATATGGAAAAATAGCTTTTTATACAAAAATATTTGTGCCCAATAATCAGGCTTAACTGAATAAATCAGTGTTTGAATTATCTTTCCTAGACCTAAGATTTCATAAGCATAAGGAACTCCATGTGTGGAAACTCTCTCCACTGAAACACTGGCAACTGATTTGTAACTCAGAATCTTAACACCATAAATTTAGAACCGGTAAGGGACCTTGGGTGCCATGTAGTCTAACTCCGTCCCTGTAGAGATAAGGAAACTGAAAATCAAAGAAATTAAGGGATTTGCTCAAGGTTATATTTGCTCATAGCATATATCAAAGATATAAATTAAACCCAGTCTTCCTGACTCCAAGGCTGTCCCTTTATCACAACAGGCTGCCTGTCATAGTATTAATATAAACAGATATTATTAAGTCATAAGAAACAACACATTTGAAGAATTCAAACAAATGTAAGAAGACATGAGGTGACAGAATGATGAAAGCAGAACCTAAAGTATATAAACATAGGCTAAAAAGTACGTAAATAAAACATCCACAGCAACAAAATTCATGTTACATACAAGGGACAATTTCCTATAATTATTAAAATATCTCATTTCTTTTGACATTCAGTAAATAACAGAACTAAACAATCATTGATGACCAATTTTTAAAATTTATTAGTCCTTATTCATATATTTGTTGGAAATTAAAATAAAATGAATAGTTTTTAATTTTAAAATGTCTAACTTATCATGCAGTTATGTGGATAACAATTCACATAATATATTTTAAAAGCATCTTAAGATTTACAAATCACTTTATTCACAATAACTTTAAGTAACTTAAGTATTATTATCCCCATTTTGCCAGTGAAGAAGGTCAAGCTCTGGGAGGTTGAAACTTAGCCACCTTTATACAGCTGTTGAGTTTATGAGTGTACTAAATTGTCTTAAGAATATTCTGAAGATCACCCCACAAGATAAGGTACCAGACACTGAGGTCCTTTCTTGAGCTGAACTGCCAAGCATTCAAACTCTACCACAGAGAGTGCAATTCTGATAGGCTGGCATGTTGCTCCAATGCCAAAGGTACATCTGCCTGAGACTGCTTTAGAGAGAACTGACACACAACAAGCACTCATATGGAGGTCAGAAGGAGTGATACAAGGTTATTCTCAAGGTCTCTCTGATGAACTGTGAAATCGATTGTGAGACATGGGAGACACTGGCACAAAACTGCCAAACATGGCATGCCCACATCAAAGAAGGTGCTCTCTACGAGTGAAGCAGAACTGAAATAGCTCAAAATAAATGTGAGACTTCTCCACTCCAAATATTTATATGGACTATTTCTGCTCAACCTGTGGTAGAGCCTTTCAAGATCATACTGGTCTAATCAGCCACAGTTGAATTTTAAACCCAACATAGTGATGTCATTTTGGTCCTCTTTGAGCACAAAGGACAACAACCAAACCAAGGCTAGTGAGTGTCTACACAGAACTGAAACTATGTTTTTTCATTCCAGGTCCACTACATACTATATGAATGGAAGAAAGTGTTATCATTAATACTTTTATTATTTGAGTTCAATTAAGCCTCGATTACTTTGTGCCCTTGTATCCTTCTGAAGCTTCGACAAAACACAGTACAAGAGTCAAAGCCTTGAGGCACCTAATAAGTACTCTAGGTTTAGGGAGCCAGGAAAGCTCTATAAAATATCGCAGGTAAAATATGACTATTTAAATTAACACAGCATATTTAGAAGCCTGTATCTAAGTAGTCATAGTTTAGAATTGGGATGCTTTTTTATGACTATCTACACCAAAGACTGGCAGCTTACCTCATGCCTCCAGGCCTTTCCTCCTCCTGGTTCACATAAAGCACAGAAGTACCATGATACTCCAAAACCCACATCCCTGAGGAGCTATATGCAGGACGGGAAATTTGGAAACTCCCCAACTTTCTATCCCTTTGCAATCAGCAACTACTGCCTTACCACAAGCTTCTCCCTGAGGTGCTTGTGTTTCCATAAGATGGGGAAAGCTGGAGTTTCCATTCCTGTAGAGGATAACACTTCCCCATGATATCACACTGTAGTTTTCATGTACAAATCTGTTCTTTCATTTCAGGGGAAATAAAAGAGGAATCCCATATTTACAGACAATTTACCATTTACTACATTTGGTTTGTGGATAATTTAGAAACAAAATCTAAGCTACTACCTTCACTCTCAGCGCATTTCTATTCTCAAAACCTTAGAATTTTTTTTTTTTTAAAGACTGGGTCTCTCTATCTCATCCAGGATGGAAGTTTGGGGACTCCTTCCAGGTCCAACCCCACTACTGATCAACATAGGAGTTTTGACCTATTCCATTTCTGACCTGGGTCAGTTTGCCCCTCTTTAGGCAACTTCACTCCCTGAGGGAAGTATGAAGAGGGGGAATCATCATATTAATGCCTAGCTTAGTTTAGACACCTGGTCAGTATAGCTCAGTACTCCTGAGCTCAAGAAATCAGTCAGCCTCAGCCACCATGGTTGGGATTACAGGCATGCTGCCACTACACCCCACCTCAGAGTCATTTTTGATTCCTCACTAATACTACATTTAAATAGCAACCAAATCCTGTTGGTTCTTACTTTCTCCTTCTACTATCAATGCCTTAGTCCAAGCCCTTGATCACCTCATACCTAGACCACTGCAGTAGCCTGCAGTCTTTTTCCACCACACAGTACAAAGTGATTCCTCCCTCTCTTCTCTCATCTCCCGAAAAATTACCCAAGGCTTCTCATCTAGCACTTCATTAGCATTCAAAGGCTTGCATATTTGTCCTTTTTATGCCTCCTCCACTAGACTAAAAGCTCCCTGAAGGCAGAATCCTATACTCTGTCATTCTCCATGCCTTGCCCAATGCCTTACATGGTAGGAGTTCCATAAATTGCTGATCATATTTCTGTTCCAAGTTGGCCAGAGCGGAACAACAGCAGGCAAGGAAAAGGAACACTGATGTGTGAATCCTCTTTAAGACCAGAGTGAAGGAGGCTGTCTAAGCATAAAGATGCTTGGGACCCTCAGGGTACCAGACAGACCTGGAACAAGGACCAGAAGAGCACTTCAAAGTCTCAGCAATGCACCAACAGTGGACTGTTATGATCACACACAGCAGAGGCTCGATAAATACTGATTTCTCTCATTCCTGACTGTCAGCATCCAGCTTTAGAGCCTTGCATTTAAACTCACTTCTGTCAGTCTCAGTTTCTTACCTACAAAAAATGAAGATGCCATTGACATTGACAACAAGATGAGGGAATGGCTAAATAAAATGGTACATGAATATGAAAGAATATTATTGCACTGTAAATGCTAAACTTTAAAAAAAGCATGGAAAGACAGAAAGAAATAAGAACCAGAAAAACACACAATGACTACAACAATCTAAACAGAAAGAACATAAACTCAGCACATGTATTTATAATGATGTCTGGCCCCAGAGAAGAGATGAAAAACAAATCTTCCTTCCTTCTTTGCACAGGGGTAAACTAAAGGTGTTGAATAATCCACAGACTTCAGGGCATGGTTGATATGTTGCCTGGTTTCCCTACACTACCTTTTTTCTCTTTTTTATCATATTACAAGCAGTGCCTTGATAGTAAAGGCAAGGGAAATGATATCTTTGGAAATAAAATTGATGTGAAAACAAAAGATAGAAATAAAAATTATTTTTTTTTAATTTCTTTTTTTTGTGGGGGGGATTTTTTAAGTTTCTAAAACAATGAGAGAGCTAGACTAGACAGTCCCTAAGGTAACTTCCATCTCTAACATGTTATGACTAGGACTCAAAATGAACAAGGAAATATTGATAACCACTGCACACATCAGGCACACATAATCTCAACTGAAATGATGGAGGTAAATTCTAGGAAATTCTCTTGGATTTATATTTGTTTGCTGGGGCACAGGAAATTTTCATGTAGGTTAGCCTCAACTTCCACAGTTTCACTTTTCTTAAGTATAAAACAGAAATAATATTTACTTTGAAAGCATTACAGAAATGTAAGTAATCTTACTTACTTGTTATTTTGTAACAGAGTCAAGAAAGTTAGGTTCAAATTCTCAAACTGCTTGAGGGCTATGAAACTTGATTGCTTAAGATTATACAACTCTCTAATCTCAGGCAAGTCACTAAAACTTCACCAAACCCTAAGGTCCTCATCTCTAAAAATAAAGACTGTACTCAATCACTAAGATCAATTCAAGATCTAAGATCTGATAATTCTAATGGGGTGCAACACAATGCATTTCAGGAGCGGCCAGGTGGCACAGTGAATAGAGAACCAGCCCTGGAGTCAGGAGGGCCTGAGTTCAAATTTGACCTCAGACACTTAACATTAGTCGTGTGACCTTGGGCAAATCACTTAACCTCAATTGCCCGGCCTCCCCCCCTGCAAAACCAAAAAAAAAAAAAATAAAAGAACTTCTCTTTCACTATGACCTGCTTTCTGTGAATTTACAAAGGTTTAGTCACAGCAACAAAAATATATCAGATAACATCATCAACAACAATTTCTAGGTCTTCATCTACCATTTCATAGCTAAAGAAGGCAGCAGAATTGCTACATAAAGACTCTGACAGCTTGCTTTTATTTGTTACCTGTTGTGTTGTGCTGTCCTGTTGCCCCTACATTTCTAACATCATTATTCATAACAAACAATCATTATGCTTCCTAAGTACACTACCTATACACACAGCATGGTACGGCATAGGGAGGGAGGCACCTTCTGCCTACACACACACACGCACGTACGAATGCACCCACGCACACACGAACAAACGCACGCACGTGAGTGCGCACTCACCTTTCTCTCTTTTCATTCAGCCAACTGGATTCCACAAATCTTACCCTGGGATTTCCATCATTTCCACTGATATTCTGAAGGTTTCCTCTAAGTAACATAAGCATCTAACTTAAAATCAGGGAGATTGCAAATCTGGACCAGCTCTGACTTTGAAGTTGATAAGGAGAAAGGAGTCAGATGAATTTTGTCTTTAAGTAGTCATCTGAGAAGTATAAGGAACCTCAATGACTTGTGGAAAGAAATTCTGTCTTGCCAGCTGAATGAGGCAGAAGTAGGAGGAAAGCTTTAAGCTTCCTAGTGTGAGACAAGTCTCCAGGCCCTGTCCCTCACTCCTTGAACTAAAAAAGATGGAAAGTATTCTATTTAAGCTGACCAAACAATGACCTCTTCAAGGAAATCAGCAGTGGCAGCAGCAGGCCATAAAGTCCTGCCTACTTTTTCATTGTCCTCTTCACCGAGAAGGATTAAGGAGCAGTGAAGACATGGAGAAAAAACAGATAAAACTCTAACTCAATAATCATTCACTGATACCAGGCAGAATTCACTGTTCTGAGCACAGAATGTCAAAAAGAGCAATTCATAGCTTAAAGAAGACAAAGAGAAATAAATAACTTCATGGGCTAAAATCCTATATTCTCTGAGAAAGAGATCTGCCCACTTATCCCAAGAACATTTCAGAAGTTACTGCCAAACAACGATGCATTACTATTGGCAAACCAAAAGGTAGGACAATTTCCAATCCCCAGCATTCTCTCTGCAAACCTCAATGCCTTGATTTATCTTTGCTCCTTGGAATCCTGACTTTAGGATACAAAATGAAGCATAACAACCATCTGCCCCGGGAGCCAAGCTCCCTGTTCCCTAGGGGAAGCTAGGGGAAAGCTGACAAAGTTCAACAGGAAGGACACTGCCAAGACTATCCAACGAATCATTTTTCAGATATTCAGTAAGATAACTTTAGTCAAAGTATTAACTCTGGGGTTCAAATATGACTTAATACCTCTAGCTTCCTGAGGTCAACATACCTACTAGTCAGTGTTACACACCCTGAATTAAGAAAGCAAAAAAACAAACCTTGGCCCATTTCGCATGAGCTAAGATCCCCTTTAGTCGTTCTAGCCCCAAATGCATCAGAGATAACAGTGGATTCTAGATGCAGGAATCTGAACAGGCCATCAGAAGTAACAGACATAAGCCACAGCACTCTCAATAATGCTATTCACTGAAATGGTCAAATTCTATCTATCCTCTAAAGCTCCACTCAAGTCCCACTTCTTTCATTTAATACTCCCCACCTATTTCAGTCCTCATAAATGTCCCTCTCTTCTTAATTCGTACAGGCAACATGATATCAAATAGGATTTATAATAGTACCTACCTCCCAAGATTACCGTGAGAATCAAATTAGTATATGTAAGGTGTTTTGCAAACCTTAAAATGCTATAGAAATGCTGGTTATTATCATCATTATCATATAATCTAGCACCTAATAAAGTAACTGTATTGTTTCCTAGGAAGACACTGTGCCACAGTAGGTAAAGCACTAGAGCTTGAACCAGGAAGTTCAAGTAATTCAAATTCTGAAAGGAACAAGCTAATAAGTCATTTCTGAGTATCTGAGGCATAGTTTCCTCCTCCGTAAAATAGGGATGATAACCCTGCAGTCCTCACCTCAAAGGGTGGATGGACGGATCCAATAAGATGAAGTGCTGCACAGCCCTTTGTAAACCTAACGCTCTATACTACATCAATCTTCTCTTCAAATAAGACTTGGGTTCCCTAAGGACAGAAACTGTCTGGAGAGTACTTTTGTTTCCACCATGGTGCTAGCTAGCCACTAGACTGAACACATACATAACAAGTACTCCACAAATGAAATACTTGTTGATCGACTGAGAGATCATCCTTCAACCTCAGAGAGAAACAAAGGGAAAATTCTTAAGAAAGCCCACAGAACTGATATCCTTGAGCAGGACCTGCAGGGTACACCCACTTACCATCTTTGTTCTCAATGCCAAGAACATCTTTAAAAATATACATAAAAGAATCCACACCACGACCTAAACATGCCTGTCTGATGTCTCTCTACAATAGCCACAAATGTTCTGGGAAGAGAAAATGCATAGAAAGGAAGGTTTGTGGCTCATGCTTAGGGTGGGAGAGGAGATGTTCTCTCCTTGGAAACAGAAAACAAGAACAGTGCCCATCTTCATGAATGTCAGGAGAAGCCATAGCTACCATACTCACCTCCCCTGAGTAACTATACTTCCCCTTTAGGATCTGCCGGTAGAGCCTTGACCGGTTGTCATCTTCAAAGGGCATAGTTCCACTCAGCAGGATGTACGATATGACCCCCAGGGCCCACATGTCCACAGAGTTAGTATAGGGCTTCCTGACTAGTATCTCTGGGGCAATGTACTCAGGAGTGCCACAGGTAGTCTTCATGAGGCAGTCATCCCCTTTCTTCCGGGCACTTGCCAACCCAAAGTCAGTGATCATGATCTTAGAGTCAGTGCCTGGGTGATAATACAGCAAGTTTTCTGGCTTCAGGTCTCGATGTGTGATGCCCAGTGTGTGCAAGTACTTGACCCCATCCAACACCATCTGCAGTACCCGGGTGGCATCCCTCTCAGTAAAGGAACCTTTGGCAATGATTCGGTCAAACAGCTCTCCACCAGTGGCTAGCTCCATCACCATATAGACACGTTCCTGTGTCTCAAATACTTCAATAAGCTGTATGATGTTAGTATGGCGAACCCGTCGCAAGACACAAAGCTCAGACTCACATACTTCCCTCCCTTCCCGGTACTTGGTCTCAATCATCTTAATAGCATAAGGTTGTTTGGTAGCCTTATGCTCTACCCGCACAACTCTGCTGAAGCTGCCCCGTCCAATTAAGGCCTTGATATCATATTTAGCTGTTACTCGAGGATCAAATTTGGCCCGGTATTTGGCCACTCTGGTCCTTCGGGGCTCATGAGGTTCCATGTGGCTAGCCAGATGAGTACCTGGATAAGGCTGAATGTGATAAGGGGGTGATGGGCATCCAGTTTTAAGGCCCCCACCTCCATCATCTTTGATAAAATGCTTATACACATCAGTCTTGTGGCCAGTGTAAGGTTCAACCTTTTTGACCAGATCCAGTTGGACATCCTTGGGAGGCTCAGGAAGGACCTTACTTGTCCCACAGCCCATCACGGAAGGGAGCTAAGCAGCCAGGGAGGCATTCTCTCAGGTCAATGCCAGCAGGATCTGCTGTGCAGGCTGTGTCCCTGTCTATACCTAGACAGAAAAGAAACAAAGATGATCAAAATCACAAAATTTCAGAGATGAAAGGGCTTCAGAGATCATCAAGTCTAACCCCACCCTTCATCAAGAATTCTTTCTAGGGGCGGCTAGGTGACAGTGAATAGAGCACCAGCCCTGGAGTCAGGAGAACCTCAGTTCAAGTCTGGCCTCAGACACAACACACACACAAAAAATCTAGCCATGAGACCTGGCCAAGTCACTTAACCCCAATTGCCCTCCAAAAAGCAAAAAAAAAAAAAAAATTCTTTCTACAATACCCCTGAAAAATAGTGATCCAGATTCCATTATGACATTTCAGGGATAGAGAATTCAGGATAAGCTCATGGAGCAACCCATTCCTTTGGGGAGCAGCTTTCATTCCAAGTTTTTCCTTACAGCAAACCAAAATATGCTTCTGCAACTTCATTATTTCTAATTGTATACTGTGGGACCAAGCAGAGCAAAGTTAATCTTTCTACATGACAACCCTTCAAATATCTGAATAAAGAAATCACTGCCAGACTCAATAACCCCTCAGTCTTTTCACCATCCTAGTCACATTCCTGTAGATGAATTTCAAGAAAAATGTCCTTCTTAAATGATGGAGCAATCACCCACTTCATCAAAGACACTAGACTTCTTTGAATGCAGCTTAGGGGAGCATTATTTTAGTTTTTGTTTTTGCTGTCCTGTCACCTTGCTGATTTATACAGAATTTTCACTGTACTAAAAAATCTAGACCTTTCTCTCGTGAATTAGTTTAACCATGCATTCCTCATCCTACTGACTTTTTGAACCCAAGTGTGGGACTTGACATGTATTCAAAATTTCAGCTTACTAGATTCAACCCATGGTAGATGGGGGAGTGAACAGGAGATATTTCGTTGATTCTTTAATTTTTTTTTTTAACAGCACTGTCACACCCCAAAGATTCTATTGGTTATCCTCCCCATCTCCAGAAATGAAACCCTCTTTTTTTTTTAATTAATTTTTAAAAGGGTTTTTTTTTTTTTTTGCTTTTTGGAGGGCAATTGGGGTTAAATGACTTGCCCAAGGTCCCATGGCTAGTTTTTGTGTAAAGTGTCTGAGGCCGGATTTGAACTCAGGTCTTCCTGACTCCAGGGCTGGTGTTCTATTTACTGCGTTATCTAGCCACCCCTAATTAATTTATTTTTATTTTTCACCATTCACTTCCATAAGATTTTGAGTTCTAAATTTCCTCTCCCTCCCCAAGGTGGCATGCAATCTGATATGGGCTCTACATGCATATTGATATTAAACATATTTTCATATTAGTCATGTTGTAAAGAAGAATTAGAACCAATGAGACGAACGAGAAAGAAGAAACAAAAAAAGAGAGAAAGAGCAAATAGTATGCTTCGACCTGCATTCAGACTCCATACTTCTTTCTCTGGATGTGGGTAGCATTTTCCATCATGAGTCTTTTGGAGTTGTCTTAGATCCTTGAATTGCTAAGAAGAGTTAAGTCTATCAAAGTCAATCATCACACAACATTGTTACTGTGTACAATGTTCTCCTGGCTGGGGTGAATTCACTCAGCTGCAGTTCGTGTCAGTCTTTCCAGGTTTTTCTGAAGTCTTCCTGTTTATCATTTCTTATGAAGCAGTAGTAGTATTCCATTACATTCATATATCACAACTTGTTCGGTCATTCCCCAACTGATGGACATCCCCTCAATTTCCAATTCTTTGCCACCACAAAAAGAGTTGCTAGAGGGGCGGCCAGGTAGCACAGCAAGTAAGAGTACTGGCTCCAGTGTCAGGATGACCTGGGGATCGAATCCGGGCTCAGACACTTAGCACCCACCCAGAAACACCTGGCCGTGTAACCTTGAACAAGTTACTTAACCCAACTGCTTAGGGGAGGCCAGGTGGCTCAGCAAGTAAGAACACTGGCTCCAGCGTCGGGATGACCTGGGGATCAAATCCGGGCTCAGATACTTAGCACCACACCCAGAAATAACTAGCTGTGTAACCCTGAGCAAGTTACTTAACCCCGATTGCTGAGAAAAAAAAAAAGAGTTGCTAGAAACATTTTTGTACATGTGGGTCCTTTTCACATTTTTATAATCTCTTTGGGATACAGACCTAGAAATGGTACTGCTGGATCAAAGGGTATATGCACAGTTTTATAGCCCTTTGGGCATAGTTTCAAATTTCTCTCCAGAATGGTTGGATCAGTTCACAACTCTACCAACAATGCATTAGGGTTCCAATTTTCCCACATCTTCTACATTTTTCATTTTCCTGTTCTGTCATGTTAGCCAATCTGATAGTGAGATGTGGTACCTCAGAGTTGTTTTGATCTGCATTTCTCTAATCATTAATGATTTTGAGCATTTTTTCATATGATTATAGATAGCTTCAATTTCTTCATCTGAAAATGGCCTGGAACCCTCTCTTTAACTATTAAGCAAAACAAATGGCCATGTCTAAAAAGCTATGTATCTTTCTATACCTCTGGTCTATTACCTCTCTGTTGAAATATGGGAGGATAATTCAGTCCATTATCCCAACCTACTGAGATCCTGATACTGTCTTCCAACATGTTAGCTCTCCCTCACAAATTTGTATCATTAGCAAATATGACAACTGAATTCAATTTAACAAGCATTTAATTGCCTACTATGTATAAGGCATTGTGGTAGAAGCTAAGGATACAAAGATTAAAAATGAGAGTCCCTATGAACTAATCCAACCATTTTACAAAGCAATTTAGAATTATGCCCCAAAAAGCTATTATACTGTGCCTACCCTTTAACCAAGGAATAGAAAAAAGAGAACAATTATCCACATGTACAAAAATACTTATAGCAGCTTTTTTGTGGTGGCAAAGAATAGGAAATTGAGGGGATACCCATCAATTGGGGAATGACTTAACAAGTTATGGCATATGGATACAATGGAATACTTTCATGCTATAAGAAGTGATGGGAATTCTCAGGAAATGGGCTAGGAAAGGGAGGAAAATACAGGGGACCTCCCTGATATCAGTCCATGGAATTGTGGGTACTGGTGTCTTAAGTAATAGATACATGTGGGCCACCTAGGGATGCAGGGTGGAAATGCCCCCAAGAAACTGCTAGCTGAGATGAAATTGTCAGCTGCTGCAAAGAGCTTTTGGAGAGATTGGAGATGAGTTAGAAACACAGTCCAAGGAGAAATGACTATAGCCGGGAGACTAGAGACTCTGAAAGTCAGTATGGGCAACCACATCAGGCATTAGACCCTAACACTGTGTTATGTCAAGAGTGCCTGCAAAAATAATGGAAGAGAAGGAGCACAAGGAGATACTGATGCCTACTGGGGACCAGACTATGATCTAAACATAAGTGGTACACATTCTGGATGACAAACCAAAGAGCATCATTAGAAGCAGCTACCAAAGGAATTGAGCAAGCAAAGGCCCAAAATAAGGACAGACTTACTGTGTGCACAGATAATCATTTTATCACCAAAGGTATGAATGAATGGATTGATAAGTGGAAAGAAAATGACTGGAAAACAAGTAAAAATAAAGATGTTGCTCACAAAGACGTATTTACCAAACTGGATTACTCAGGACATTAATATTGAGTGGAAGTATGGGTCTGCTCATTCAAAAGTTGAAGGCAATGCTAAAGTTCAAATATTAGCAACTAGAGAAGCAACTAGAAAGTGAGAAGATACAATCAATACTTCGCAGATGGTAAAGTTTAAAGGGTCACTCTCTTAAATCCTGCAATTTAATCTCCCAATCAATCTCTTTACCCTTTCCCCCTCCTTGCGTTGTACCTGTCTTCCATGACTATTTTTGGCCATTTTCTTCATATGCTTTCTCAGTTTTTCTATGTGCTATTTTTTCTTCAATAATATAAACAAAATACTATATACTGTACTATAAAGATTTTCTAAATAACTGTAGAAATTGTCCACATGTACAATAAGAAGGGAAAGATAGATATCCTCATCTCTGTCAGATCCAACTGAACTCATGATTTGCTCAAGTCTTGCTCCAAAACCACCTACAAACCAATCCAGACTGCTTGACTGCTCACGTGACTCTGGGGTAACCAGAGTCACCAACTTTTCTTTCAGGTAAAATGAACTGTGAAACAAACCTTGCTATCTCCCCTGACACTGGACTTTCTCGGGACTTCTTAATTTTACCATTTGCCCTGCTTATATACCTTCTGACATTCTAAAGATGCCTGTCTGGGCCATGCAATCTGTTGGTGCATTCTTATGACTTTTAGGACTCAGAACTTTTAAAAAGTCTTTTCATTTACCCTGCAACTGAACTCCCTAATAATATGTTTTCTCCCCTTCCCCTCCCCACCAAAGTGTGAACTTGATCATAGACTGTCTTTCTGCAGTTGTTGTCCATCCCCAGTACTGAGCATAGCACTTAGAATTTAGTAGGAATAGGAGATCAGTAAATATTTTTTCATTAATTCATAATGTCTGGTTTATGGCTCCCCCTGACCCTTTCTGATAAGTGCCACTTTACTTTACGAAATAAAAACCATCTCTTTTTCCATTTAAGAAATATCTTTAGGATTTGACAAAGGTAGGAAAAAATCAGCAACAAGGAGGAACTTTTGAGAAGAGGCTCAAAATATGTGCAGTGATATAATAATATATATAATATATATCAATAATGATGTTGAATATTTCACATTTTAAATTTCTCTTTTTTCTGGTAAAATATGCTTTTTTTACTTTTACAACTCTGGATATTGGTTGCTCATATAAGTTTCTTATAGATGCTGGATGTCAAAGTCAAATAATTAAATTGTTTCTGTTAAAAAAAAAAGAAATGATGAAGGGGACAGCTTCAGAAAAACCTGCAAAAACTTGTATGAACTGATGCAAAGTAAAGTGAGTCGAACCAGGAGGACAATTTATACAGTAAAAATATTATCATAAAGATAATCAACTTTGAAAGCTCAGTGACTCTAATCAACAACGACCCACTCACAGTTCCAAATATATATCCATATGATATCCATATCCAGATAAGAGAACTGATGGACTAAGAAGGCAGATTGAAGCGTTTTCTTCTATTTTTTAATTTTTCTTGCTTTTTTCTTTTTTTGGAGTTCAGAGGAACATAGTTAATGTGGAAATTTGTTTTACATGCCTATGCATATTTGTAATGGGTAGTTTTTTTTTTTCTTGTCTTCTCAATGGACAGGAGAGGGTAAAAGGAGAGGAAGGGAATTTGAAATGGAAAATATTATTGAATTTTTTAAAAAATGACAGTACCTGGCTTCGAAGAACTTACAGGCTAATGAAGTCAAATGGGAAAACTATAGGTCAATATGCAGAACTTTACTTAGCCATTTTTCTAGAATAATACCTGTTCTATACATAGAAAAATTCGTGTATCTTTTCTTCTTGATTAAAATATTTAGTAGCATGGGTCAAAGGTGTCACCACTGCAGAACAGGTTCTAAAAAAATGTTTTTGTTTACAGGACCTGACAGTAAAATAGGCAAAAGGAAAACCATTTAATAAGTTGAACTTAAAG
Organism: Petaurus breviceps papuanus; assembly: GCF_028583685.1. Classification (NCBI taxonomy): domain Eukaryota; kingdom Metazoa; phylum Chordata; class Mammalia; order Diprotodontia; family Petauridae; genus Petaurus; species Petaurus breviceps. Next base: position 15,705,943 of record NW_027185771.1, read on the forward strand.
CCATGATACTCTAAATAGAAGTATAAATTGTATACACTTTCTAGAAAAGGATGGGAAAAGAATACTGGCTCTGGAGGCAGAAGACCAGAATCATATCCCACCAGTGAGGGTTACTAGGTGACAAACTTAACCTCTGTAGGCCTCAGTTCCTCATTTGTAAAAGAGGGGAGCTTGATAGGCTCAAAGAGCCCTTCCATTAATAATTTTTCCAAAAGTGGAAAATTTGCGGCATGATACTGAAAATATTAAACTACAGAAAGGCTAAAATGTTTGTTAGTTCATAGAAACAGAGAAAAAGTTAATACAATTTTAAAAATACAGATAAATTTTTCCTTATTTAAAATAATAAATTTAATTATCAGATAAAATGAGGTTCTTATTTTTCCTTTCATGTAGGAGACAGTATAACACACACATTCTTTCTCCCTTTCACTCTCTCACTTACAAAATTATTTAGGATTTTACTTGTTCTCATTTGGCTGCCTAAAAGGCCAGAAGCCCACATTCCAGCCACAGGCTTCACACAACCAAGTAGCAGATCTTGAAAGTTAATTTTTAAACAAAGGCATTTGGAAGTAAGTATCCTTTTTATAGAGGGAAAAAACTAGAACTAGGATTTAAGAATTCTGCAGATTTCTCATGTTTCCTGAGAGAAAATATGCAAACTAAATGCCATGCTCAAAAGGGGCAACAGCTCTAAACAAAGCCTGTTTTTTTGCCAATATTCCTGATGCAGGATAAGGCTTCTGAATTCCTGGACAATTAAGCACCGATACACAAAGTGTGAAAACATACTAAAAACTTCCTTTTCATTTCTTTAGAAATATTAATACTATTTCTCCAGCCTAAAACACTTCCCAGATTTTTTTTCCTTTAGAACAGAGGCTATGGCCTTTGATGAAATAGAGTTAAGCATATTAGCCAAACTAAACTCTTGTCTTGATGGGATCACTACTTTCCCACCAGGGTCTTCTCTTTTAAAATTCAAGATTAAGAAACTGATCACAGGGGCGGCCAGGTGGCAGTGAGTAAGAGAGGCCAGAGAGAGACCCGGGATGGATCGGTTCCGCCCTCAGATACTTGGCATCCACACAAAATAACTGGCCGTGTAACCTTGAGCAAGTTACTTAACCCCAATTGCTTTAAAAAAAAAAAAAAAAGAAACTGATCACAGAAGGGAACTCTTAAGGAGAAGTGGTCCAGGAAAGAACTGAGCAGTGCCTATTCTGGAATATTAACCTCAAACTGTATTTTAACATATGTGATCATTCCCTTGTTCAAGATTCCTTTTACCTGAAATCATTTTGGAGTAGTGCCATATCAGAAAGCATGGGGCACTATGCCAGTCTGGATATCTCTCCCTGTCTAGGCTTCAAATGGCTTGGATATAGGTTAATGTTAAATTCAATAAAACTGTTTATGTCAGACTTGAATCTAAATTGCTGTGTACAGTATTAGTATTAATTTTTGTTTTGACAGCAAGTAAACAATTTATATTATCTTTTCCAAGGAAAACAAATCCCAGTATCACACACACACACACACACACAAACACACACACACACACACAGAGCCATAGTTCATTCAGGCTAAAGCTTTGGGCTACATTCTTTGTGAAGGTAAAACAGAATCTCAGATACCGGAAGTCAACAAAGATCTCTAGTTAATAGTGTCTCTTTAAGTTCACATACCTACTTTTTTCCTCACATGAAAAATTCAAACATCTGTAAAAGGCACAATAACTTTTCTCTCTCCCTTTAAATAAATAAGTCTCCCTCATACTTGAAAGAAAGACCAAGGATTTAGCCTATCTGAACTCTGCCTTTCGTTCCTGGAAGATGTCTCTTGGTTTCATTTTGTTTGGAGAAATCCTCAAATCTGGACAAACATTCACAGCTTCTCAAACACCCTGTGCTTTGCTCTTCGGTATGTAGCAGCTCTATGTGTATATGCTTTGCATGTACATATATGTGTACAGGAGGGGGAGGAGGGAGGTATATATATATACATATGCAAGCAATTCTGTATTTGTGGGGTGGGAGGAGGGAATACAGGACTCCAAAGGATTGCAGCTGCTGCTTGCTCCAATAACATCTGGCAAATTTTTTTCTGAAAAGGTCAAATACAGATATTATTAGGCTTTTAAAGTCACTTCTGGGAATGAAGAATGGAGCCCCTTCCTGCCTACAGCTCTACCAGCCAGCCTTCCCTGTTCAAGTGTCCCCCACAGAGAGACTGGCTGGGGTCAGGCCAAGGGCTCTGAGTCATCCTTCTGGAAAACAAGTAAGAAAAGGTCCCCTGGGGATACCAATGCTGTAGTTTTAACATACTTCACTGAAACTGTCACAATTGCAGATCTAGTGCCTTCAGCATGAATGGAATAAGGCCTGCCAACATATGGCCAACCAAATCACAGCCGAAGGCCTGACTGAAGAGGAAAAGGTAATGAGGCCAGGGGCAATGGTGGAGTAAGGGTGATGATGCAGCAGGGTTGTCATTGCTGCAGAAAAAAAAAGGAGAGGGGCGGCTAGGTGGCACAGTGAATAGAGCACCGGCCCTGGAGTCAGGAGAACCTGAGTTCAAATCCGGCCTCAGACACTTAACATAACAACTAGCCGTGTGACCTTGGGCAAGTCACTTAACCCCAATTGCCCTCCAAAAACCAAAAAAAAAGGAGAAACATCAGCACTGTCCTGAAGAACAGTTTTCAGGGAGACAGAAGGCCAGGGACACCTCCACCACTGAAAATGTCATAGTTCAGATTAAAAAGCAACATATTTCATTTTTCAAAGAAACTGCAACCCTGGGAAGATTCCCAAGAACATGCTAGTTATATATGAATCTGAATATACACAATGGTGACAGAAACTAATGAAAATTTCCCTAAAACTTAAACGTTGTTTGAGGTGTTGAATTTGAACTGAATCACAAAATTTCAGAGTTGGAAGGGAGATCACATTTACTCCAACCTGTACCTGCCCAAGCACTCATTCTACTACATCCCTAATAAGGTGCAGTAAACATGATGTTTACTTAGAGATCTCCAGTGAGGAAGAACTAGTACCTCCTGGGGCAATCCACTCTACTTCCTGACAGCTTTAATTGTTTAAAAGTTTTTCATCATACACTGAGCCTATGTCTGTTTTCTACAACTTCTACATATTATTCCTAGTTCTAATTTCTAGGGATAAGCAGAATAAGTTCAATCTTTTTTCCATATGTCAGCCCTTCAAATACTACAAAAAACTTCTCCATTCCCTAAGTGAGGCAGCAGATGGAGTCCTTGGCCTAGGAAGATCTGAATTCAAATCTTTCCTCAGACCTTTACTAGCTGTGTGACCCTGAGGAAGTCATTTAACCTTTCTTTGCCTCAGTTTCTTCAACAGTAAGATGGAGATAATAAGCTCCTATCTCCCAGGGTTGTTGTGAGGATCAAATGAAATAATATTTACAAAATGCCTAGTACACAGTAGGCATTTAATAAATGCTCACTCCCTTCTCTCCTTCCCCTCTGATGTCTTCTCTTAGAGTATTAAATTTGCTTTAACTTCTGAGTACTTTCTAGTGTTAAAAGTCTTAAGAGCTGCTATCAGGCTTTTAATCCTCAGGTTCTAAAAATGGAACAGCTTTTTCTGAATCTATATTCTAAAGTTTCCTTCTCTTGAAGATACAAAACAGAATTTCCCACATTTATGCTGGCAAGAGGCTACAATTTAGCATTAGGCTATAAAAAAAAGCTATATTTATAAATGACCATTTTATACATGAAGTTCTTGAAACCTGGGACATTATGGCTTTCTGAGTCAAAAACTTAACCCAACACCATAGAGCAGCCTGCTTTCCCTAAGGAAATGATGAGCAGCTCTTCTCCAGTAGCAGCACCATCACTAGAAGCAACTCTAGGGTCCACCACAACATACTTAGTAAAAGAGCCCAATGACCATCAGTTTCCTTTCTAATGTACAAATGTGAGGGATTACTAATATCACACAAGCTCTTAGAACAGCAGGACAAAAGATACAGTGAGTCCTTTCTAGCCTTATGATGAAAGAAGGGCCCAGAATTCCCAGAAGTGAATGGCAAGCACAAGCCCTCCCCCTAAATTGGAGGGAAACTGTCTGTCACTCCAAGGATGATAATTCTAGGAGTAGTCATGTCAGAGACAAAGGACACAGACCCAAATCCTAGTGCAGCTGTTCCTTGCTACCTGGATGACCCCAAACACATCACTTAAACTGCTCTGGGAGCATAAGTCTTCTCATTTGTAAAATGAGTTGGTTCAATGAGATGATCCCCAAGGTTCTCCTTCCAGCTCTAAATTCTATGGTCCTACAAATACAGGGTCAGAGGTACTTCTTCAAAGGTCAAGTTTGCTAGCAGATATTATTAACAACCACCTATAAATAGCATTACCCATCTTTTGTCTTCTGAAAGAGGGAAAATAAACCTAACACAAACTGTTGAAGAGATATGAATTTGTCCAAACAATTTGGAGAGCAATTTGGAATCATAATGCCCTGTCAAATCACCAACAATGTATAGCTTATGACCTAGCAATACTACTACTAAATATAACACACACACACACACACACACACACACACACACACTCAAAAAGATCAAAGATAGAGGAAAAGAACCCATATGTACAAAAATATTTGCAGTAGCATTTTTTGTTGTAGTAAACACCTGGAAGTCAAGTGGGGGTCCATCAGTTAATAAATGGCTAAACAAATTATATGAATGTAATGGAATACTACTGCACTATAAGAAATTGCAAAAAGTGGGGATTCGGGGAAACATGGAAAGTCTTTTGCATGAACTAATGTAAAACTAAAAAAAAAAAAGCAAAACAAAACTAGTCTGATAGTAATGCAAAGAAAAAAAAACTCTGAAAGACTTAAGAACTCTGATCAATGCAATGATCAATCACAATTTATAAGAATGATGAGAAATAATGCTTTCCCAGTTCTTGGCAGAAAAGTGATGGTATAGAATCTAACAGATTCTGGGTCATGGAAATTCTAGAATTTAAAATCAAAAGAATCTTGATCTAGAGGTAGAGAACACAATAGACATTTTTAGCCACAGACAATACGTGAATTGGTTTTGTCTGACTACAGTTGTTACAAAGGAGGGCTTCTATTTGGAGAAGATAGTTGTGAGGATAAATAAAGGTAGTAATAATGATGTAAGAAAAAAAAGAATATCAAGAATATGTGTTTAAAATACAAAGAAGAGAGCAGATTGGAAGTTCAAAATGCGACAAGGTCAACCAGGGCACTTTTTTTCACTAATATACCCTTTTAAGAAACTTTACATAAAAGATGTTCACAATCTCATATTTATTTTAATCCTTTTTCCCTTTTGTATATAGAAATGTTTGTGAAGATGGCAGAGATAAGTCAGGAAGTTGCCAGAGCTTTCCCCAGTTTCCCTCATTAACAATGTAAAATCAAGCCTTTAAAAGGATTCTGGAGCGACAATCAACAAAAAGAGTGAAACAATTTTTCATTTCAAGATAACTTAGGACTTGGGATAGCTAGGTGGCACAGTGAATAGAGCACTGGCCCTGGAGTCAGGAGGACCTGAGTTCAAATCCGACCTCAGACACTTGACACACTTACTAGCTATGTGACTTTGGGCAAGTCACTTAACCCCAATTGTCCTCCAAAAACCAAAAACAAACAAGATAACTTAGGACTTCAGGAAAAATCTGTTTTACCTGGATAAAAGGAGAGCACAGCCCAGCAGAGACAATGTCTGGGCAAGCCAGGAGGAGGTTCTTAGCCACAGAACAGATCAGTACCAGAGGCCCTACGGTTCCAGCTCAGCAGGCCAGCTATGAGGCTGCCAGCATCAGCACAGCAGGCAAATGGGCACAACAGGCACAACTAGGATGGGCCACCCTAACACAATGAGCAAGTGTAATGCCAAGCAAAGGCAACTTCCCAAGGTTCAAAATACTAGCATAGGTACTCTCCATTTTATTCAGTGACAAATTAAGAACAGACAGAATCAAAATATAGCATAATTCAAAATACAGCATTTACCAAGTGCAATTCAATAATCTCCAAGTACTACCCCACCCCTGGACATTACATTCATTTAATCAATCCCAAAGACCCTCTTCTAAGTACTACTCCACCCCTAGGCTGTACATTCATTTAGTCCTTCACAAAGCCCCTCTTCTCAAATGGAGATTAGTTTTCAATCATAAGTAAAGTACATTCATTTGTTCAATCATAGAACACAAAAAGGTCAAAAATTCCCCACCCCTGGATCACAATTGAATCTACCCCAGAGTTACAACAAGTTTAAGCACAGCATTTAATACCCAAAGAGAGGTCTTTTCTTCATCTTGACAGAGGCAAGTTCTCAGCAATTTTTGTTCCTGGGGAGACAAAGCTTAGTAAGGCCACAAGATACATTGCCAGTCCCTTCATTAATTCATCCTCTGTCTGTAGAACAGTCCTAGAACCCCTGAAAACATTAGCAAAACCCTCTCCCAGGATTTCTGTAAACATACAACAAGAAAATCCTTCTTCAGGGCTTCAGAACCAACAGCAAGCTTCTAAGACCTCTGCAACAACAGGACTGTCCTTCACCAGTGGACAAATCTAGTAAAACAACATCAAAACAGACAGACAAAGTATCAGCATAACAGCCATGTCTCCTCAGTCCTTGGCAGCTCTGGGTGGCAGCTCTCAAAAGTCCTGGGCAGTTCAAAGTGGCCCTCAGCAATCCTCTCAGTCTCTCTCTGCCTCCAAGATGCTGCTTCCAAAAAGTTCTTCTGCCTCTCTCGTTTCTTGTGTCTCTCTAAATTTACATCACCAGCTCCTCCCAGTTCAGCCCTCTTTTTTCACATCAACAAGTCCATCCCACAAGTGGGATTCACAAGCTCTGGGTTTTAACACAATCAAACCAAAAACCAAGACAATACAGGGGGATCTTTAAATTTCATTATTATTACAGCAAGCCACCAGCCCCAGAGGCCCCAGTGCAAAACACCAGTGACCAGGCCCCTGGCTTCCAGTGCAAGAAGCTTTGGACAGTGCCCCCTATACTCCAGGGGCAAAGTTCAACTTTTTAAAATGAGAAAAAAAAAATTAAAAAGAGCCCTGACAATAAGAAGTCACTACAACAACAGGGAAGATCCAAATACAAACTCAGAAGAGGACAACAATGTCAAAATACCTACATGCAAAGCCTCAAAGGAAAATATGAATTGGTCTCAAGACCAAAAAGTCCTCTTGCAAAGCTCAAAAAAGGATTTTAAAAATCAACTAGGAGAGGCAGAAGAAAAATTGGGAAAAGAAATAAGAGTTCTTCAAGAGAGCTGTGAAAAAGAGTCAATAGCTTGGAAAAGAAAGCACAAAAATTGACTGAAGAAAAAAACTCCTTAAAAAATAGAATTGGCCAAATGTGAAACATTCTACTGAAAAAAACTCCTATAAAAGTAGAATCTGCCAAATGGAAAAGGAGATACAAAAGCTAACTGAAGAAACAATTTCTTAAAAATTGGAATTGGGCAAGTAGAAGCTAATGACTCTATGAGTCATCAAGAATCAGTTAAACAAAATCAATAGAAGAAAATGTAAAATGCCTCATTGGACACACAAAAGACCTGGAAAACAGATCCAGGAGAGATAATTTAAGAATTATTGGATTACCTGGAAGTCAGATACTAGAAATGATAGTTATAGCAATGAGAAGAAAAAAGAAATTAAAGGAATTAGAATACGCAATGAGGATAACTATCACTCTTTGCAGATGATATACCTAGAAAATCCACTAAAAAACTACTTGAAATTATTAATAACTTCAGCTATCTTGGAGAAGAGGAACAAGAGGGAGGAAAAATTGGAACTCAAAATTTTATAAAATATGAATGTTGAAAACTATCTTCACATTTAATTGTAAAAGAAAAAACATAAAAAAAAGAAATGTTCATGTTTGTTGAGGTCTGTTAAGATCATATTTTTTAAAAAATTCCCATTAGACATACTTTCACATTAGTCATGTTGCACAGAAGTACCAGAACAAAAAGGAGGAACCACAAGAAAGAAAAAAAAATACAACAAAAAAAACAAAAAGAAAGAAAAATAGGCTGCTATGTTCTGCATTCAGACTCCACAGCTCTTTCTGTGGATGTGGATGGTATTTAACAACATCATGAGTCCTCTGGAATTGTTTTAGGTCCTTGCATTGCTGAGAAGGGCTAAATCTATCAAAGTCAATCATTTCACACTGTGGCTGTCACTGTGTACAGTATTCTCCTGGTTCTGCTCATTTCATGCAGCGTCAGTTCATTTAAGTTTTTCCAGGCTTTTCTGAAGTCTGCTGTTCACCATTAGCACAACAGTATTCCATTACATTCATATATACCATAACTTGTTTAGCCATTCCCCAACTGATGAACATCCCCTTAATTTTCTGTTCTTAGAAAAAGAGCTGAGGGGGCAGCTAGGTGGCACAGTGAGTAAAGTGCCGGCCCTGGAGTCAGGAGGACCCAAGTCCAGTTCCGGCCTCAGACACTTAACACACACACACACACACACACACACACACACACACACACACACACAAAAGAAGCTGGGTGCACATAAACCCCTAACTCCACCAAAAAAAAAAGGAAAAAAAAAAAAAAAAGAGCTGCTAGAAATAACGTACATGTGGGTCCTTTCCCCATTTTTATGATCTCTTTGGGATACAGCCCTAGAAGTGGTATTGCTGGGTCCCTTACATACACATTTTAATAGCCCTTTGGACACAATTCCAAATTCTTCTCAAGAATGGTTGGATCAGCTCACAACTCCACCAACAATGAATTAGTGTTCCAACTTTCCCACATCTTCTCCAACATGTTTTTAATTAAGTTTTTAAAAATGGCAAGAAAAAAATATGCTCAATCTAGTTGCCCAACCAGAAATACTTTCCCCATCCAATTTAATCTATCCAAGATATCAAAGCCCAGTTCAAATACTCTCTTACATGAAGTCTTCCCAATGAAGCCTCCCCCACTAATTAGCAAATAAACATTAGTACACCTTACAAAACAATCTCACATTTAAATCATATTTGAAGATTACATAGCATTTTCCTAACAACAATCTTTTGAGGTGAATAGTGATGCAAGTATTGCCATTTTGTAGATGAGAAACCAGAGTTAAAGAGATAAAATGACCACCAGGATGCTTAATTGCTGCTCTGACTTCTTTGAACTTCTGATACTTAGCATTTCATTCTATACATTCTTCCACTACTCTCTAATTGCCTCATCAAAATTATCTGTCTTCCCAACTGGATGGCAAATTCCTTGAGCATATGGATTGAGTCTTATACTTCTACTATTCTCCTGGCAAAATACAGCACAGTGCTAAAGTTGTTAGGAAAGCCTGGGCCTTAAGTACTTGCACACAGAGTTCTCTGGAGCAAGCTCTTTACATGGTTCCAGGGTCTACTCTGATTAAAGTAATAAAGCCTTGGAAATGGGAAACAATATTCCTATCATAGAAGATACAACTGTCTAAATAACTCCAGGACAGGGTAGCATAGAACTCCCTAAAACAGAGCCAATCTACCCTCTGTGGGTGTGAATTCTGTTGTTGTTCAGTCCAACTCTTCATGATTCTACTGGGTTTTCTTGGGAAAGATAGTCGAGTAGTTTGCCATTTCCTTCTCCAGCTCATTTTACAGATGAGAAAACTGAGGCAAACAAGATTAAATGACATGCCCAGAGCCACACAGCTAGTGCCTGAGGCCAGATTTAAAGTCAGGTCTTCCTGACTCTGGGCCTGGCACTCCATTCACTATATCACCCAGTTGCCCTATACACTGTGTCTTCTAAAGATGAGCCTAGCTAAATTCAGAAAGGCTCACCATCAACTTGGTCAAAGTTTGATAAATTTGCCATAAGCAATTCTTGAAGAAAGACTACTGAGTTTTATACTGCGACCCCTCTAAATTGGTGAAGGGAATATCCATAATAATGAAATGAGGGTTCTTTTAAGTACCAAAGTGTAGTGATGCTCTGATGATTCTTCAACATTCCAAACGGTTATTACCACTTTTTCTCACAGATGAAGTAATGTACACAAAATACTTTGCAAAACTTAAAGTTCTGTATAAATGTTAGCTATTATGATGATGAGCCAAGAGCCCATGCAGTAAAAAACTCCTTAAGAGGTAGAATCTCTCCTAGGTAAATAAGATTATCCATATTTCTCTCCTTTGGAACCACTGTTTCTGGATAATTTGGTAACAAAAGGGGCTGTACCAACTACTGGCTCAGTGACGTCTGAACTGACACAAGTTAGCTTAAACAGAGAATGTGAATAAGATTCCTGGAAGAAAAATGATGTCAAATAAATCCCTTCTCAATTCTTTCAACAGAAGAGCTTTCCTCCAAGGTAAGGGGTGTGCGGAGAGAAAGGGGAAAAGGAGGAAAAAGGAAAGGAAGGAAGAAAAAAATCATAACTTTCGAGTTCCTTGTAAAAGAAAATAGAAAGACTAAGATTATAAACCAAGAATTTATAGTCATTTCTTGGTGTCCAACTTAAAGAACATCTATTTCAGACTCCATGGAGCTTGTGATCTGGCAATTCAAAATAATTCTGAGAAATAAGAAAACATTGAGTTCTAACCATAGCTAAGTCCCTAAATTCACTGTCAGAAACAAGCAAGTTACTACTCACTACAATTTAGCCAGTGCACTAACAAAACTGGATAGGAACCAAGAAATCAAAGCAACCTAAACAAAGTGTTAGAAAAGCAAACCTGTTCTACAGTTTTCACTTTTCAATTCAATTCCATTCAACTCAACAAACACTGACTCATCATCTATAATTGGTAGTACTGAGGAAGATACAAAAATAAATAAGACAACCACAGAATTATAAGACTTATGGCTGATAGCTACCTTAAAGAACATCTAGCCCAAGTTTCTCATTTCACATAGATGCTCAGGTCTCGTCCCTTTTGGAGATTATAATCTTGTTCACTTTCTCCAAACCCCAACCCTGCACCCCTTTACTCAAGTGAACAAGTATGCATTAAGCACAAGCACTGTGCTAAGCACCTGGGACACAAAGAAAAGCCAAAAAACTAAGTACAACCAAAACAATGAACTAAAAGGCCTGGAGGCCCAAGGGCTCTCAGTCACAGGTTGTACAGGCCTATTCTATGGACAAGATCAGTAATTACAATTAATTAGAATTTACATGCCTTCTTCTATTTACACTGTGACAATCACTGGATATATTGCTTTTTTTAAATTTTGCTTTCTTCACTTCCCAGGTTTCTCTGAATTCTTCATTTATTGTTTCTTATAGCACAATAATATTCTATTATTTATAGACTACAGGTTTTTTCAGTCATTTCCCAATCAATGGGTATCCATTTTGTTTCCTGTATTTTGCTACCAAAAAGAGTGAAAGGCACATATGGGAATTTCCTGCTACTGACCAACATGGGGAATATGTCCAGAACGGATACCAAAGGGAAAGTGTATGGCTCTGCTTTTCCACCATTTCCTCTTGCATTCTGGCTTCTAAGCCCACCACCCTACTTGCTGAGCGTAGAGAACCTGGGAATCAAGTTGTACGAGGTCTTCCCCTGTCACCAGAGTTTAGTCCCTGGGAGGTTATCTATGACTGTCCAAACGCTAAAGCCAATGACCTTTGCTCAGTGCTCATTCTACTCAGCTTCTCTACAACATCTCACATTATTGTTCACTCCTTCTTTTTAATGTTCTCCCTTCCCTTGACTTGTAACAATACATTCTTTTATGTATTTCTCTATTCATGTTATGATACCAACCATTGCCCTGCTCATCTCTCTACACTACAGGAGATTCATAAGGGCTCCCAACCTCCCATATAGAAGAGAGACAATGTGTGTGAGTGTATAATGTATATATGTGTACATATATATATATATATATATATATATATATATATATACACACATAAATGTACAGGTATACACACACTCTCAAATTAGCCAAGACAAAAAGTCTTATCAAGTAAAAACTGCTTGGCTGTAGGCTTCTTCACCACACCTACAACCTACTCCTTGACTAATGTAAACAGCTGACCAGTACAGCTTCAGGGAAGACCATAAACTGATTTCACTCTGTCCTGCTACCTTTGATTCAATGGTGTACAGGTTTTGGCTCTGACACAGGAACATAACCCCAAATTTCAAGCCTGGATCTACAAACAAGCACCCAGAAGCACTGAATTGGGACATAGGTTGCCTATGGCATAGGCACAGGCACACTATAAAGCAGTAGTATACCCTACACCCCAAAGTTAGGCTTAGTCATGATTTTCAGTTGCTGTTCAGTTGCTTCAGTCAGGTCTGACTCTTGGTGACCTCTTTTGGGGTTTTCTTTGCAGAGAGACTTGAACAGCTTGCCACTTCTTTCTCCAGTCCATTTTACAGAAGAGGAACAGAAGCAAACAGGGTTAGAGTGACTTGCCAGGGTCACATAGCTAGTGTCTGAGGTCACACCTGAACTCAGATCTTCCTGACTCCAGGCCCAGTGCTCTATCCATTGCACCATTTAGCTGCCCCATTAGTAATGGTACTATTTGAGAGGGAGAAAACATTTTGAAAGGAAATGGTCAGTTGTGTAACTGGTAATAAGAAAATGGCAAGGTTTCAAAGGTCCATGAATCCCTCCTCAGTCTTGAATACCTCTCTCACTTTTGAAGAATATTTGTCACCTAATAAGCTGCTCTGATAGGATGGATGCCAACAAGCATGATTGCAAGAAACAGCAACTTACTGCAGGGGAAAGAATACTGGAAGTGGAAGCAGAGAACAGGGGTTTATCCCAGTTAGATCTACTACTTAAAAGTCTCTGTGTCCTTGGACAAGGTGTCTCCCCCCTCTTTGGGTTTCATTTCTTCAGCTCAAAAATAAGGGAATCATTCAACTAGATGATCTCTAAGGTCTCTCGGAGCTCTAAATCCTTTAAGGGCAAGTCCACCAGCACCAGCATCATGCCACACAAACAAGGCTGTGCAGGAAAAACAGGGAGCTGCAAAGAAGTGGAAAGGAGAGGCTGGAGAGAGGAAGTTTGGTTGGCTCTGAGAAATAAGAGGTGGGCTGGCTTTTAGTGTTACAGGAAAGGAATTAAGGTAAAGAAAGAGGTGTGAGATTGAGAGAACCCACTTGAAAGCAGAAAATGGCTACAGGGGGCACAGAGCCAAGATGGCAGAATAAAAGCAGGGAATCACTTGAGTTCTCCCCCAAAACCCTACAAATACCTGTGTAAAATGACTCTAAACAAATTCTAGAGCAACAAAACCCACAAAAAGACAGAGTGAAACAAATTCCAAAACAAGACAACCTGGAGGGTCGATGGGAAAGATCTGTTGTACCAGACTGGGAGAGAAGCAGAGTCCAGCATGAGCTGCACTGGCATGGACCAGGCCAGGCCCCAGCAAATCCAGAGCAGGCCTCAGGATTAAATCACTATCAGCTGAGGCAGTTTCCAGACTTCTCAACCTACAAACACCAAAGAAAACTTAGGTGGTCAATGGGAAAGGTCTGACCTGGGTGAGAAAGGAATGCAGACTTGGTGCAGCCCTGGGGTGGCAGCAGTGGTTGCTTCCAGAGCTCTCAGCCCACAAATGGTAAAGGGATCTAATAACTGATCAGAAGGACATTACAGGGATCTCTTTGCTGAAACAGGATTTTATTTCTTTGCCCATACTGGGATCTGGGTTGCATCCCTGGGGTGAGCAGGAGCACTGGCATACTAGAGCTTGGCTGCAATGGAGAGAGAACCCTCCTCAGAGTTCCAGGGTAGAAAAAAGGGCTTGTGGTCATCACAGACCAGAACACAGGCCAGGAGAGGAGTAAACACCTCTCCTTAGATCATACTACCTTAGGAGAACTGAAACTTACAGGTCCCTAGAAATATCTCTGAAAACAGCTGCACAAGGGGCGGCCAAGTGGCACAGTGAGTAAGAGCGCCAGCCCCCGAGTCGGGGAGACCCAGGATAGGTTCTGGCCTCAGCTACTTAACACCCACACAAAAATAACTGGCCATATAACCTTGAGCAAGTTATTTAACCCCAAATGCTTTATAAAACACACACACACACACTGCACAAAATTCCCCAAAGCCTGGAACAGTACGCCCTCCACACTGGAAGCAGAATTCTACCTTAACAAAAAGTTAAAATATCAAGTAATTGGCTGGGGAAATGAGCAAACAGCAGGAAAAAACCTCAAGGAAGATCAAAACATACACTCGGAAGAAGACAACAAAGTCAAAGTTCCTACATCCAAAGCCTCCAAGAAAAATATGAATTGGTCTCAGGCCATGGAAGTGTTCAAAAAGAATTTTGAAAATCAAGCAAGAGAAGTAGAAGAAAAATTGGAAAGAGAAATGAAAGTGATTCAAGAAAATCATGAAAAACAAGTCAACAGCTTGCTAAAGGAGACCCAAAAAATACTGAAGAAAGCAACACCTTAAAAAATAGACTAACCCAAATGGCAAAAAAGATCCAAAAACCCAATGAGAAGAATGCCTTAAAAAGCAGAATTCGCCAAATGTAAAATTGAAGGTTCAAAAGCTCATTGAAGAAAATGATTCCTTAAAAATTAGAAGGGAACAAAAGAAAGTTAATGATTATGAGAAATCAAAAAATTATAAAACAAAACCAAAAGAATGAAAAAAGTGGAAGACTGTGAAATATCTCACTGAAAAAAGAACTCACCTGGAAAATAGATCCAGGAGAGAGAATTTTTAAATTATTGGACTACCTGAAAACCATAATCAAAAAAAGAGCCTAGACATCATCTTTCAAGAAATAATCAAGGAAAACTGCCCTGATATTCTAGAACCAAAGGGTAAAATAGAAATTGAAAGAATCTACCAATCACCTCCTGAAAGAGGTCCCAAAAGGAAATCTCCTAGGAAGATTATAGCCAAATTCCAGAGTCCCCAGGTCAAGGAGAAAATATTGCAAGCAGCCAGAAATAAATAATTCAAGTATTGTGGAAACATTCAATCAGGACAACACAAGATTAGCAGCTTCTACATTAAAGGATCAGAAGGCTTGAGATACAATATTCTGGAGGTGAAAGAAGCTAGGATTACCACCAGGAATTGTAATGGGGGGGGGGGGCCCGCGGGAATTAACATCCAATGACATAAAGGAATTTAATGCATTCTTAAGGAGTCAGAGCTAAATACAAAAATTGACTTTCAAATATAAGACTCAAGAGAAGCATGAAAAGGTAAACAGGAAAGAGGGGTTTATTAAAGTTGAACTTCTTACATTCCTACATAGAAAGATGCTATTTGTAACTCATGAGGCCTTTCTCATTATTAGGGTAGTTGGAGGGAATATATAAAGACAAAGGGCACAGGGTGAGCTGAATATGAAGGAATGATATCTAAAAAATAAAATTAAAGGGTGAGAGAGGAATGTACTGGTAGGAGAAAGGGAGAGGTAGAATCTCACATAAATGAGGCAAGAAAACACTTTCACAGTGGAGGGGAAGAGGGTGGAGGTGAGAGGGAAAGAATGAACCTTACCCTCACTGTAACTGGCTTAAGGAGGGAATTATATACACACTCAAATGGGTATGGAAATCTCTCTCACCCTACAGGAAAGGGGAAGAGTATAAGGGGGGGATGACAGAAGGGAGGGCAGAGTGGGGGAGAGGGTAAACAGAAGCAAACACTTGTGAGGAGAGCCAGGGTCAAAGGAGAGAACAGAATAAATGGGGGGAGGGGAGGGGATAGAGAAAAATATTGTCTTTCACAACATGACTGTTATGGAAGTGATTTGCATAACTACACATGTATAACCTATATCGAATTGCTTGCCCTCTCAATGAGGGTGTGTGGGGAGGGAGAAAGGGAGAGAATTTGGAACTCAAAGGTTTTACAAACGAATGTTAAAAATTGTCTTTACTTGCAATTGGGAAATAAGCTACACAGGCAATGGGATACAGAAATCTATTTTATCCCACAGGAAAACAGAAAGGGAAGGGATGAGAGAAGGGGAGGGGGTGGTGGTCACAGAATGGAGGGCAGACTGGGGGAAGGGTATTCCTTCACGGGATGGGGGGAGGGGGGAGAAAATCTGGAACTCAAAGACTTGTGGAAGTGAATGTTGAAAACTAAAATAAATAAACTGAAATATGAAAAAAAGAAAGTGGCTGCAGGAGCTGGAAGGGGCCTTGGGGACTATCTAGTCCCTGCCCGTCATTTTACAGATGAGTAAACTGAGGCCAGAGAAGGGGGAAGCCTGCGCTGCACCAGCACCACTCCCCGCGTGTTCTGAGGGTGGAAGGGGCGGCGCTAGTACGGGCTCCCCCACCTCCGGCTGGAGACAAACACCTGCCCCGCCCCCTATGGACAGTGCAGACTGAGTCCAGCGCGACAGGTAGAGGAGGGGGGTGGGGAGGACCCCACTCGCCGGCTTCCGGCCCGTGAAGACGCCAGCTTCCGAAGACGGGTCGGGCAAAGAAGGCCTCCGGATCCGGGGTGCGGCGGGCGAGGTCGTTCCGGGGAAAGCCGAGTCCAGGCTCGCCTCGGCCCGACCCCCGCGAGGCTTAGCTTAGCCCGGTCCGGCCCGACCCTCCGCCCTGCCTGGCCTGGACTGATGTCGGGGGGGTCCTGAGAGCGGAGCTCTCAGGCCTCCAGGGTGCGGGCTCTCTCGGGGCAGTCGACCGGGCGGGGCCGCGCTCACCTCAAACCCTACACAGTCTCCTCAACTCCTCGGCGGCTTCCAAGGAGCCTCCCGCCGCCGTCGCCATCCTCTCGCGCCAGCGTCATCGCGTCATCAAAGTGCGCGTCTGACGTCAAAACAAACTCGCGGCACCCCCCCATTGGGCGTGGCGAAGGGCGGGCTCCGGGCGGGCTCCGAGCTCGGACTTTGCTCTCTAATGGGAGAACAGGTTGCCACAGCCTTATCAATCATTCCGTCAGGCCCTGTAATAGGCTAGCAGGTGAGACTGAGGCTATAAAAGACCCACAGTCGCTCTGCGGTGGATAATTGGGATGTGGAGGGCTGGGAGTCTATGTCTCCGATGGAGCAGTGAGCTAGCCCGGTCTGAACCAGGGACTTTAGTCAGGGGGTGCTTAAGAACATCTAAACAGGATATTGTGAGATAGGGATAGAGCACTGCCGACTACGTTTGTTCAGTTGTTCTAGACCCTTTCCTGACCCCATTTGACCTGTCTTGGCAAAGATCCTGGAGTGGATTCGCCATTTCCTTCTCCTAGCCCATTTTACAGATGAGGAAACTGAGGCAAACAGGGTGCAGCGACTTGCCCAGGGCCACACAGCTAGCACATGTCTGGGGCTAGATTTGAACCCACATCCTGGTGACTCAGGCCCAGCACTCTATCCACTGTACCACCTAAGGCAACTTCCTCCCCAGTACAGGGGCAAGTGCCTTTTCTAAGCCCTCATTCCCCTTGGCAATATTGATCACCTCTGCACCTCCCAGACACTCTCTCTCTCTAGGTTCTCTGGATGCCCCCTCTCTCCTACCTCTCTGACCCCCTCCTCAGTGGTCCTCTAACTATAGATGTCTCTCAGGGGTCTGTCCTGCATGCTCTCCTCCCTCTGCACTTCTTCACTTGGTGACCACATCCACAGTCATGGATTTAATGACCATCTCTATGCTGATGATTCTCAAATCCACCAATCCTGCCCTCACCTCTCTTCTGACCTCCAATCTCGCATCCCTAGTTGACTTTCAGACCTCTCAAACTGGATGTCCAGGAGACATCTTAAACTAAATATATCCGAAACAGGACTCATTATCTCCCCAGTCCTAGCCCCTGCACCTTCCCTGTTACTGGGTTCCTCTAGCCCCTCGGGGTCAAAACCAAAGCTCCAACCTAGATTCCTCACCACCACCCCCCTATATGCGAGCTATTGCCAAGGCCTCTCAATTTCATTTTTACAGCATCTCTCAGATACATCCCCTTCTCTCCTCGAATCTGGACTTTTGCAGTAGCCTGCTGGGGTGGGGGTGGGGATCTGCCTGCCTCAAGTCCCTTCTCACGCCAGTCTGTCCTCCATTCAGCCAACAAAGTGACTTTTTCTAAAATGCAGGTCTGACCATGTCAGTCCCACCCCTACTCAGTAAACTCCTGTGACCTGCAGGGGCAAATACAAGATGTTCCCTTTAGCACTCATTCAAAGTCCTTCACAATCTGCCCCCTCCCGCCTTTCTGGTGTTCTTACACCTTACTTGCCCAGTAGGCACTCTCTGATCCAATGACACAGGCCTCCTGGCTGTTCCACTCCATCTCTTGGGTCCAAGCATTTCATCTGGCTATCTCCCATGCCTAAAAATGCTCTCTTCCTCTTCCTCTCTGACCATAGACCTCCTAGGCTTCCTTCTAAGTTATAACCAAAATCCTACCTTCTACAGGAAGCCTTCCTTCTCCCCTCCTAACACCAGTGTGTTCCCTTTTTAGTTATTTATATAGCTTGCTTGGTATATATTTACATAAAGCATATTTACATATATTTTACATAAAACAGATTCAGTCAAGAGGCTGCTGGCACTCAAGGACCTAGAGAGCCACAAGTGGCCTCAAGGCTGCAGGTTCCCCACCCCTGAGCTATTATATCTAGTACTTCCCTTTAGAAGTTGCCTTCCATTTATACATTGCATCATTATGTATGAAAATAGTTATTTTGCATGTTGTCTTGACCTCATTTAATGAGAGGGCAGGGTCAATGTTTATTTGCCTTTTTGTGTATCCCTAGCAGGCACTTAGTGTCATGGATATGGTAAGTACTTAAAATGCATATTGACCAACTTGGTACCCTCAAGAGAGATAAGGAATCTTGGAAAGTGGGGCAGATTTGGAGGTAAAAGAAATAATTGAGTTCGGTTTTGGGTATGTGGAGTTTAAGCTGCCCATTGAACATCCAGTTGGAAATGTTCAATAGGCAGGTAGTGAGTGATATGGGAATTGAAGTTTAGGAGGGAAAGAACAGGGCTGGGTATAGGATAACCACCCCTTCCAAAAAAATGCAGTTTTAAGCCTAAGACTTTTAGGACACTGTGTATGGGGAGTCAGTACATGGAGATAATTAAATCCATAAGAGCTGATGATGACACCAAGTAAGAGAATGTAAAGATAAAACATCTCAGAATTCAGCCTTAGGAAATACCCACCATTGGTTAGGAGGTGTGATGAGGATAATGTTCCTGAAAAGAACTCTAAGAAAAAGGCAGGAGAACCAAATCTCTAGCAGGAAACAGATAATCAACAGTGAGGTCAAGAAAGCTGAGAGGTCTGAGAAAAAAAGCCATTTGATTTAGCAATTAAAGGAGCTTTGGTAACTTTAGTTGAGTGGCGATAATAGAGTTTAATTTCTCCAGGTTTAGCAACAGCAAGGCCAATTTGGCTTAGAGAGACCAGAGGATCTGAACTGCTCTTATGGGATGATTAAGAAACAGCCAAAAACTGTCTCCTCCGGGATGCACATACTGAGCATCCCTCTTTAAAGGCTCTCCTCTTACCCTATTAGCCAAGGGCATTAGCTGACTTCAGCAGGCCATTCCAGAGGGCTTGGTTCTCCTTAAAACCATGAGAAGAAAGTTTCCTTTGATTGGGGACCAGTTCTAGTCCTCCAAACTGCCACTGACTAAGTTCATCACTTTAGGCAAGTCCCTTCACTATTCTGGACTTCAATTTCTCCCCCTGTATTGGATTATATGACCTCTAAAGTAGGATGGGATTCTTAACTTTTTTTTATATCATGGACCCTTTGGCATGGCAGAGCCCATGGACCGTTTCTCAGCATAATAGTTTTAAAATGCATAAAATAAAATACATAGGTTTCAAAGGAAGCCAATTATGTTGAAATACAGTTATCAAGATATATTTTAAAATAAGTTCATGGACCACAGATTAAGAACCTTCTAGGGCAGAGGCTCTGACATCCCACTGCTTTAGTCCTGTGGATCTTATGACATTGAGCACCATCTTTGAACCCTTGCCTACCAAGTGAGGAATCAGGGACCAAGCTAGACTGGCCCATCAGAAGGAAATAGGGTCTCATCTTTATCAGCGGAACCTTCCAGGGTAAAGCCTTCCAAGATGTTGACAGGTCAAGGGAAGTAAGCCAAGTCCTGAAAAGAATAATCATGGTCAAGGAGTCCCAGATTAAAATTTTTCCCAGGTGCTAGTGAGTTCCTGAACTCTCTAGGGCTTGGAAAGGCTAGTAGCAGTAGCTCCCATTTCTATAGTGTAAAGCACCAGGAAATATTTGTATAGTTTCCAAAGCATTTTCCTTATACGCTACAGTGTGAGGTGATGTCAGTCAATCTAGTTAGTCAACAAGCATTTATTTATTAAACATTTATTACATGCCAGATGGGGCAGCTAGATGGTGAAGATAGAGCATGGGACTTAGAATCAGGAAGACTCTTCATGAGTTCAAATCTGGTCTCAGACATTTACTAGCCATGTGACCCCGGGCAAGTCATTTAACTTTCCTCATCTGTAAAATGAACTGGAGAAGGAAACGGCAAACCTCTAGAGTATCTTGGCCAGGAAAATCCCAAATGGGGTCACAAAAAGTTAGATACAACTGAAAAAAATGACTGAACAAACTGCCACATACTCTGCTAAGTTCTGGGAGCTCCTATAAGTACAAAAAAAACCCAACAGTTTTTGCCCTCAAGGAGTCTCCATTCTAATGGAGGAAACAAATTTGAAAATCTCTAGGTAGATACAAGAGAGATGGACTTAGATGAAAGTTATCTCAAAGGGTGAAGGAGTCTAGCTGTAGGGCCCAGAAAAGGCCTCCTACAGGAGGTGGGGTTCTAAGTGATCCTTGAAGGAAGCTGGGGAAATTATGAGATGGAGGGAGGACAAAACATTCCAGGCATGGGGGTGGGGGGGCACCTGTTCAACAGCTATTGTTCCTGTTTGACAGATAAAAACACTGGGGTTCAAAGAAAATTTTGTACCATCCCCATGGTCACCCAGGTATGGAATGTGGGTTTGAATTGATGTACTTCCCTCTTTCCAATATGTCATCCCACCCACCCCTGTTCAATTAATGGGCAGAGCTTTGAGACTGTCTCTTCCTCCCTCTCTCCCTGGGGCTGCTAAGGATTGGGGGCAGGGCTGAGGTGGGGGTGGGGAGAGAGAGCTAAAGATCAAATCCAGTGAGATTGTGTGTGTAAAGTGCTATAAGAATTAAATGACACTATAGAAGTGTCAATCATTTCATTATTATTAGGAGGGCTCTGCAATAATATATACATATAAAAGCATGCCTTTTCTAGGAAGACATTTGACATGATACGGTTAGCTTCCCAACCCTGGCTAAAAAGCTGGGGAGGTAAGAGAGTTAATCACTCACTACCAGAGCTTAGCTCCTCCTTTGGTGGGAAGCTGTCTTCTTGATCACTCCCCCTTCTTCTAATGCCTTGCTGTTGCTCTGAAGGCGCCAGAGGATCAAGGAGCCAATTGCCAAGGCTGAGTCCCCAAGGAAAGGGAGTAATTTCTAGTCCTCTCTTCCACCCCTTCTCTTGATTCCTAGGCCCCAGATTTGTCCCTGGGAAGGAAAGGGATAATGCCCACAAAGCACTTAATCTCCTGGCCAGAAAGCAGTAGAGAGCAAATTAGGCCCCACTCCAGTTTATCCCCTGCAATAGGGAAAAGCTGGAGAAGAGCCATCTCAGGGATTTAGGAAGCAAAGTTGGGAAGGGAAAGTAGGTCACTGGAGTTCTGAAACCACCAGCATCTGAGTGAGGAGTCTACCTCACTTCCTTCTAAGACAAGATTCCCCAGAGGCTCTGTGGATAGCTTGGGGAGGACCCACACCAGAGAGAAAAGGAGTTCTGGCTAGTAATTGCAGCAACATCCTGGGCTGGTTTAATAGCTGTTATCAGAGTTCTTCAAAGTTTATAAGATACTTTACATCCATTATCTCATTTGCTTCTCACAACAGCTCTCTGAAGTAGAGATATTGCAAGCATATTATCGCCATTTTGTAAATGAGGGAGCGGGAAGGCAGGATTCAAGTGCAGGGTCTCTCTTGATGCCAAAGTCCTACCATATATTCTCTTCACTGGATCTTCAGTCTTGGAACAGAAAGTAGTATTCAGGAGGGGGCCTCCCCTACACAGCCTCTCTTCTCAATTCAAGTCAAGTCATTCACTGTCTCCAAGCCTTCAGATCATAGGATTATGCTTTAGGCGGAGTGGGAAGAGCACTGAACTGAGAATGAGGTGAGGTCTGGACTCCAAGGTTGTCAGTGAAGGAGGTTGGCACAGAACTGGCTAAATGATGATTTTGGGCAGGCTGACATTGAGCTGTCAACATGATAACATGAGGAGGTCTCCAGGGGTCTGTCTTCCTTGTTGGGTCCTAACATTTTTAGCAGAGACTTGCTTAAAGCTAGCATATTCATTAAATTTATAGCTGGAAAGAATGATAGCTGACACACTGGGCAACAGGCAGGATCCAAAGAGATCTTGACCAAGCTAGAGCAATGGGGTAAGGCTAACAGGATGAAATTTGATATGGATAAATGTAAAGCTTTACACCTGGGTACAAAAAGTCAACTTTACCAGGAAGGCAGAATCGGTAGTTGTTCAAAAAAAGATTTGGGGCTTACATGGACTGGCATGCCAGCTCAATACTCATCAGCAACATGGCGTGGCAGCTCCAAAATCTCATGTCATCTTGGGCTGCTTTAAGAGGGGACCTCATTTCCAGGAACAGAGAACTACCCCACTTTACTCTAGTCTCATTAGGCTTTATCTGGAACATCGTAGTCAGCGCTGAGCTTTAGGTTGAAGGACATTGGTAACCCTGGAGAGGATCCAGAGGTAACTAGAAATGTGAGACCATGTTCTGTGAGAACCGATGTAAGGAACATGCAAGTCTGGTCTGGAAAAGAGAAGGTTCAAGGGGAACACGTTGGCAGTCTGTTCTCAAGGATTTGAAGGCATTTCATAAGGAGGAGGGATTAGACTTGGTCTGTTTGGCCACAGGCCAGGACTAGGAGCCATATGTGGAAGTTATAAAGAGGCAAATTTATACTATTATGTCTGTTCAAAAGTACAATAGCCTGGTTGCCTAGAGAGGTGGTAGGCCCCCCTCTCCTTAGAATTGGTAAGGCAGAGCCTGGCTGATCAGGAGTAGGATATGTTCTAGTGAGGAATTCTTTCATGTATGTGTTGGACTAAGTCAATGGTCTCCAAAATTGGGTGGGGGGGGGGTAGCCTCCTGAGAAGCCAAGGTATGACTCCAAGGGGCAGATGATTATGCAATTGAAGGGTGGGAAAATAGGTCCCACTATGGGCAGTCAATTGTGGGACTTTTCTCAGTGCCTGCCTTTACACATTTTCCTAACCTCTGTCTTGCTTAGTACTGCCCCCTTCAAGGTAGTCATAATTTACACACACACACACACACACACACACTCCAACACATATTCTACTGCCAGCTTTGGCTTTTTGGCAGGCATCCTTTGGACGGTGGGCTCTGTAGGTCTGGCTCCATCTACCTTTTTATTTTATAAGTGGGACAAAGTAAATTGCAAAGGGTGAATGGGAATGATTGGATTGTGGTCCATGGCCGGAAGTCTTATCACATTATCTTTTCCCCAAGACCCATCTATCTCCTGAATGTCTCTAAAACAAAACACCACCATCCTTCCATACAAAACAGTCATCCAGGTTTGGAACATTACCATCATCTCCTCGCTTTCACTCACTCCACCTACTGAAGCAGTTGCCAAACCTTGCCACCATATGACATCTTTCACGTCGTATGACATCTTTCACGTCTCTCCCCTTTTCTCTGCTCTCACCGCCACTGACTTCCTGAGTTCAGGACCTCATCTTATCTTGACTATTGCAATGGTCTCCACATTGGTCTTCCTGCCTCGTGTATTTTTCTACTTTTTGTCTTCCTAAAGTGTGTCTAGCTATGTCACCCAACTCTAACCTGACTCAATAAACTCTGATAGGGCTGTCTTTTAGCTCCAGGATGAAATATTAAACTCTTTCAATCTGGCCCCTTCCTGTCTTTGTAGTCTTCTTACACTTTTCTCTCCTCTACAAACTCTAGCTAAACAGGTCATTTTCTTTTCCTCACACATGACATGTGATCTCCCTCTCCCACTGGAATGCCCTCCTCCCTCACTTCTGCCTCTTAGAGACCTTCCCTCAGGTCTCCACTCATATTTCCCCATCTGCCAGAGACCCAGCTCCTAGAGGCTTCTCCTCTTAGCTTTCCTTCACATCCCATTTCCTCATGGTATGTATGTGTGTGTGTAAATACATATTGTTTATGCAGAGTTATTTACATGTCATCTGCCTCATTAGAATGTGAACTTCATAAGGGCAGAGATAATTTTTTGTCTTTCTTTATATTCTTTGTAAAATATTTGGCCCAGTGCCTGGTACAGAGTAAACATTTAATAAAATTTTATTGATTTATTGATTGATTACCAAAAAAAAAAAAGAAAGAAATTCACCTGCTTGGCTAGCTACATCAATAAAGTTAACTGAATAATTAATTACTGACAATTATTATTTACAAGTTCACCCTTCCCCCAGGATACGTTCACAGGAATTTTTCAGAAATAAGGAGACATTTATTCACATTGCTCTCAAAAGCATAAAATATTTTTTAAATTGTTAGTAAATAAAATTTAAAATTTGTAAAGGATATTATTTATTTCATCTTTATCTTTAATTTCTATTTTGTGTGTGTTCAAAATAATAGTACATATATCATTTACAAATACACATATATTGAGTACATGCTCAAAAAAATTGTCACTGATGGTATGTGATCAAAAAGTTTGGAGACTACTGGCTTGATGACTAACTCTTAAATTCTGTGATTCTGTGAAATCCCATGTCTGACAATAGCCATGTGACCTCATGGTCTCCCCTCTCTGGACCTATGTCCTTATTTATAAAATAAGTACCTCATAAATGGAGGATCAAATGAAATAACGTATGTAAAGTAGTTTGCAAAATTTAATGTACTATATAAATGAGTGATTTAACCTGATGATCCCCTTCTCTTCCTTCATCTATCCAAATTCTATACATCTTTTAAAGTCCTAGACCCTGTTCTTTCCCTGATCATCCCCAGCTAAAAATTCCCTTTCCTCTTTCTGAACTCTAATAGTATTAAATTTCCATAGTGCCTACTTGGCATTTGTAACATATTGCCTGAATATCTACTTGTAGCTATCTCAGGCTTCTTCTCAGAATCCTTGTCCCCCCCCCCCATCTTCTCCTCCTTTGGTTCAACCTCAGAAGATAAGGTGGTCTCTCTCCCTTTTCACAAACCTCTAGAAAAACATGACTTCTGACTTTGCCTTCTCATTTTTTGGCTTTTTAAAATCTGTGTTCCATCTTGTATGAACTGATAAGGATGAAATGGGCAGAACCAGGAAAACAATTGATACAATAACCACAACATTGTAAAGACAAACAATTTTAAAAGACTTTACTCTGCTCCGACCAATGGCTAATCACAATTCTAGATAACTCATGATGAAGTATAATACTACCAACTGACTACAGTAATCAGTTGCCAAATCTTGTTGATTATAGCTCCTCAACATCTGTCTCATTTGTCCCCTTCTTGACACTGACTCAGCCACCAGCCCTTATCATCACCTCTCATGTAGACCTAGCAGTTCACATAAAAAAATCAGTGTCTAATTAATGTCCCTGAGTCCAATCAATTCTTTCTACAATCCAGAAAACTACCAAATGGATATTCCTAATATTAAGCACCTATTATGTCACTCCTCTGCTCAAGAAGGTAAATGGCAGCCATACAAGGCAAGAAGGTAAATAGAGCATCAGGTCTGGAGTCAGGAAAACCTGAATTCAAATCTGGCTTCAGACACTTACTAGCCATGTGACCCTGGGCAAGTCATTTAACCTCTGTCTTAATCCCCTGATTAACTGATAAGGAAATGGCTTACCACTAAGGTATCTTTGCCAAGAAAACTCCATGGGTAGCATTGGAGTGCTGTCCGAAGGGTCACAAAGAGTCTGACATGACTGAGCAAAAATACAAGACAAAGACTCCCAAAGAGGGAAAAGGCAGAGGGGAAAATCCCATATGTATGAAAATATTTATCATTGCCTTTTCTGTGATAGCAAAGACATGGAAGCAAAATATGTGCCCATCAATTGAGGAAAGACTGAACAAATTGTGGCATAAGGATATAATTTTATTGTACTGTAAGATATTACGAATATGAAAAATTAAGAGAAGCTTGAGAAGATTTGTAAGAACTGATGTGGAGCAAAATAAGAAGAACTAACATTTGAAATTAAAATTTCAAGTAAGTTCAAATAAGAGGTTGTGGAGACATCTCAAACTGAGGATTTCTGAACCTGAACTTGTCACCACTTTTCCAAACTTCTCAATTTCTGTCCAGGCTCCAGGGTTCATGACCCTGACCTTATCCTAGAGTTCACACTCCCTCATCCCATCTATCCAGTCAGCTGTCAAATCTTTGCATTACCAACTTTATAACATCTCTCACATCCAAACCCTTCACTGTACAGCCACCCCCTCAGTCCAGGCCTTCCCCATCTCTTACTTAGATTATTGCACCAGCCTCCCAATGGTTCCCTCTGCTTGTCTCTCTCCACTAAAGTCCATCTTACACTCTGTAGCCAAAGTACTTTCTATAAGTGCAAATCCGACCTCATGATTCCCCTTCTCAATCAGCAACCCTGTATTCTTGTTGCTTCTGTGACCAAACGTGAACTCCAGGAGTTTGACTTTTTTTGGAGGGAGAAGGCAAGACAATTGGGGTTAAGTGACTTGCTCAAGGTTACACAGCTAATAAGTGTGATCAAGTGTCTAAGACCAGATTTGAACTCAGGTCCTCCTGACTCCAGGGCTGGTGCTCTATTCACTGTGCCATCTAGCTGCCCCTCATCCTGTGTGACTTTTAAAATCCTTTACAAATTGGCCCACAGCTTACCTTGTTATCCTCTGCTCTTCCTCCCATACTCCACAATCCAGTCAAATTAGCTGCCTCTCTTCTTTGCGTGCCCGCGAGCACACACACACACACACACACACTGGGTGCCTTTGTGCTGGCCAGCCACATGGCTGGAATGCAAGTCAGCCTTAACTCTGCCTCATAGAGTTGCAGTTCAAGTATGATGCCTTTCCTGCTACCCCTAACTGATTATTGCCCTTGCTCCAAAACTACCTTCTATTTAACTACTATTGCTAGTATGCTCTGGCCCTCTCTCTCTCTCTCTCAGAGCCAAGCTGGTCCCTGAGGGCTTTGGGGTATTCTCTTCTTTAAGGCTCAAGCTTCTACTGGATGTGTTGCCCCCATGTGAGGGGTCAGGGAGTAGTACCCCAGCTTCATTTAACCACTTTAACAAATTAGCTTTTGTAAAGAGATACTTTACTTCCTAGTTCAAGCAAGAGCAAAATTATAAACATTTCTTTCAGCACCTTGGACAGGTATCTATTCTCTCCTATACCACTGGTCTTGGGGGAGGGGAGGGGGCGGAAGAAGAGAAGAATAGGCTCATAACTTTTTTCAATTCCTCCATAGCATTGGTCCCACCAAGTTCATGTCCAGATGGGGTGTGACTGCTGGACAAGTCCACATCTCAGCTTCCAGTGGCCTAGATCCAAAAGGTCACTCCCTGCTCCTTGAGGCATCAATGAGAAGTTGGCTGAAAAAACAAATCTGGATTTTGTGACTCACTCCCTTGTCCTTTCAAAATTCTCAAGGTTGGAGACTCCACTCCCTTCCCCTAGAATGGAAAAGAACAAATGCAAAGGCCAAGGACTGAAGCCAGGGTCACTTGGCTTCAGTGAGGAGAATTCCTGGAGACCTCTTCCCTTCAGCATGGCTTCCCCATGAAGAAGTCAAAGAGGTAGCCGAAGCTGGCCAGCCTTTCTATAGATATACCCAGTTGCAGCTACACAGCCAGTTGGAAAAAAACAAACTCCTCCCCCACCACATGGTTCACAGAAGGGAACTAGGGACAGAATGCTAGGGAGGCTTCCCGGTCCCCCTTCTTAGTCCCCAAGGTAATTTTCTTTTTCTGTATATCATCCTGATTCTTCTGGAAGCAGGCTTCCCAGCTGTTTCCACATGGGGAGGATGCATCAGTTGAGCAACCTAATGCAATCTGTGTGAAATTTAGATCCTGAATACATTACATTGTGTTTATTTCTATTTATTCATTTGATATTTATGCAGTATATATTTTTATATGTACTTATCTCTCCCATTAGGATGTAAGGTCTTGACAATTATGGGTTTTCATTCTTTGTGCTTGTGTCCCCAGCATTTAACAGAGTGCCTAACACATAACAGGTCCTTAACAATTGCTCCTGATTGATTGAAAGATAAGAGAACAGGTAACTAATGGAAAACAGTACTGAAAGACTTCAGAACTCTGATCAATGCACTATCCAATCATGATTTCAGAAGAAGGAAAATGAAGCATTCTTTCTCTGCCTCTCAAGGGAGAGATTGGTGAGTCAGCAAGAATTTAAATGTTTACTCATGCACTGTGCCAATCCCTGGGGATGCAGAGAAAGGCAAAAACAGGGACCCTGCCCTCAATGAGCTCATGTTTTAATCTGGAGGGGCAAGATGCAAACAACTATGTTTAGAGAAGATAGATCCAGTGTAAATGGAAGGCAATCTCAGAGGGAAGGGACTAGAGATAAGAGGGAAGGTATGAGGAAAGGTTTCTTATAGAAGGCTGGCTTTGAGCTAAATCTTGAAGTCAGAGGAGCCGGGAAGCAGAGGTGAAAAGGACAAACTTTTTAGGCATGAGTGATGAATGGAAAGCTAGGGCAAAGGCAGAGAGGTGTGTTATGTGAAATAGCTAGTAAGTGACTGGAAAGGGCAGAGTCTGGAGACAGGAGTTGAGTGTAAGAAGACAAGAGAAGAAGGGGCCAGACTATGGAGAAAGAGCCTTAAATGTCAGACAGGAGAAGGGTTTGTCATCTGT
Source organism: Petaurus breviceps papuanus (assembly GCF_028583685.1). Classification (NCBI taxonomy): domain Eukaryota; kingdom Metazoa; phylum Chordata; class Mammalia; order Diprotodontia; family Petauridae; genus Petaurus; species Petaurus breviceps. The sequence goes on from NW_027185771.1 coordinate 15,734,956, forward strand.
AAGCAAGGAATGAGACCTACATCAGGCATGGCCAATGACTTGATTTATTTTGTTTAATTATATTTATTTGCGATGAGGGAGGGATTGTATGTGGAATAAGTTAAGGTGAGGTAACAGAGATGTAAAGTGATATCAATCAATTTTAAAATATACAGAGGAGAATAAAAGAGTCAAAGAAACAGGTCAATTTTGTTTAAGAGAATTTTTAAAAGCCATACAAAAGAAGTTTCCCATCTCAGGTACAATCATTTTTTGTTTATTTGTTTTCATATATTTGAATGAGTTTGCTGCTGGTTAAGGTCATAATAAAAAAGAAAACATTCCAAAAAAACCTAATAATCCACCCAGCCTCCAAAATAAGAAGCTATACTGCCTCCTCATATGAGCCTTTATGATAAAATAAAAAAAATCTTCATGCCATTGAAGGCTCTTTAACTGTGGTTTCCAGACTCTATTTCTAAGCTGATGACATATTACTCCCCCCATCCACTCTGCATTCCAGTCAAACTGACCTACTTGCTGCTCCATGCAATCTCCCACCTCTGTGCCTTTGTCCAAGCTGTCCCTGATACCTGCAATGTTTTTCCTACCCCTTTACCTCTTGAGTCCCCTAGCTTCTACTTCCTTCAAGTGTCCTTTCATGATTCCCCCATTTGTTAGTCCTACCCACTCTAATAACCATGTATCAGGGTGGGGTAGGTGGTGCAGTGAATAGAACACCGCCCCTGGAGTCAGGAGGACCTGAGTTCAAATTCAGCCTCAGACACTTGACACACTTACTAGCCGTGTGACTTTGGGCAAGTCACTTAACCCCAATTGCCCTCCAAAAAAGCAAAAACAAAAAAAAAAAACAAAAAAAAAACCCAAACCATGTATTTATATTATATAGGTCCTTCATTTACTTATCTCTAAACATGTTGTTGTACGAGGCAGCTAGAAAGCTCAGTGAATAGAGCACTGATCCTGGAGTCTGGAAGACCTGAGTTCAAATTCAGTCTCAGACACTTACTAGATATGTGGCCCTGGGAAAGTCATTTAACCTCCGTTTGCCTTAATCCACTGTGGAAGAAAATGGGCAAACTATTCCAGTTATCTTTGCCAAGAAAACCTTATGGGCAGTATGACCCCAGGATCATAAAGAGTCAGACATGACTGAACAATAACATAAACATGTTGTATCCCCCCTAAAATGTCATCTCTGTGCAGGTAAGAACTATTTCATCTTTGTGTTTGGATCTCCAATGTCTGCCACACATGAGATGTTCTGAAACACTAGTGATTACAGAGATTCATAGAAACAGATTTGGAAGCCGTCCCACACTCCTTCTGGTCCAACTCAAGAATCCTTTTCCTACCCCATCCCAAACAATCAGTTCTCTGGTCTCTTGTTTAGAAACACCCAGTTTTCAAGGATGGAGTTGGTGTGGAGGGGGGTGTAGAGCCCAATACTTTTTGAGGCAATGGCTACCCCAATCCACTTTGGGATAACTATGATCGCTAGAATTTTTTCCTTACATTGCCCCTAAATCAGCCTTCCTGCAACCTCCACATATTGCTACGATTTCTGACCTCTGGGATCAGACAGAACAAATCAAATTTGCCCTCCTCTACGTTATGGTCTTTCAAATACTCCAATCATTATCCTGCCCCCTGCTAAGTCTTCTCTACTCCAAGCTAAATGTCCCCAGTTTCTTCATATGATCTCTAGTAACTCCTGACCCCCTCTTTTCTCATACCATCCTACCTTTTTAATTGTACAAATAATGTAATATTGTCATTTTGTTGAACTAAGTGCCATTTACGTCCCTGAATGTAAGCTACTGGAGGGCAGGGACTATTTTGTTTCTGTCTTTGAATCTCTAGCCTTCAGTCTAGTGCCTTACACATTGATAGTGCTTAATAAATGCTTTTTAAATTAAATTGCAGGGTATTTTAATGTATTCCCCTCAGGGTTCTGTGGAATATGATTATGCTACTTTCATCTACCCAGGGAGACATCCATTTCTATTAAAAAAAGTTTTAATTTCCAAAATCCTTTGCAAGCAGGAAGGAGGGAAAAGGGCCAGTTCTTTCATAAGAAGTTCAAAAACTGGCTGAAAATTTCACATCCCCTTTTAAAAGGGTTGGAAGCGCTCTCCACCACACCCCCATCCCTAACTGCTCCAAACCCAGGGAAGAAGGAAAAGGGGAACAAAAGGTAAGAACCACCCCACCACCAAATCACAATCTCTGTTTCCCTCTAATTGCTTCCCTGCTAATGGAAGTTTCACAGGCTCCTTCAGCCTCTACCTACTTGGTTCCGCACCCTGATCATAGGACCCAGAAGCAGCACGGTATCATGGAAAGGGCACTGGATCTGAGTTAGAATTCTGGATTCGGTGCTGACCTTGTGTGAATCACTTAACCTCAGTTACCTCATGTGTTAAATAGGGGGAGTTAGGTTGGATAACCTCTAAGGTCTCTTCCAATTCTACATCTATGGGATCATGGCTTAGACCTGGAAGAAACCTGAGCTCATCTAGCTCACCCTCTTCATTTTACAGATAAGGAAACTGAGGCGCTGAGGCCATGTGACTTGCCCTCAAAATCATAAATCATACAGCTAATACTTAGCAAAGCTAGGATTTGAACCTACTATTACTGACCCCCATTTTCCTTATTATACCATGCTCTGCTCTTTTATTGTATGATTTATATCATACTGTCATGTTTTTTTTGTTGCTTTGGACTAAGAGCCATTTACTTCCCTGAATAAAATTGTTTGGGTTTTTTTCTTAACCAGAGAAGTTAAAAGTATAAGGATAAACCAGATCCCCAAAATCTGTCTTCTGGAAAATGCTGAAATGCAAGAGCAGGAGACCCCACCTAGACCTTACCTGGTATGATTGCTGATTTGCCGCTGAAAAATACTGACCTCCATAGAATACCTGAGGATTTCCTACCTCCCTCAATGGACCCAAAGCTACTAGGGTGCAGGCAGATGTGCTGGCCCTCAGCCCCAGGCTTAATTGGCTCATATCTCCTAGAAGCCAGTGGGTTAGGGTTAGAGATCTCAAGCCAAGCCTTCTTGAGATTTGCCTAAATGGGTAGCAGAAAAAGGGATGTAATCAAATTAGAGTCTCCATCCCCATAAGCCCCTTGCCCTCCTGGTCTTTGTGTGTTGGTGAGCAGGGCCTGGTAACTCTTGAATGATGCGACCAGTCTGGAGTCTTGCAGAACAGGGCTTTCAATAGCACCAAGCTGAAATTGGGATGGGTGTACATGTGACCCAACAAGGAACCAACGTCCTGAGATGAGAGTCCTTACAGAAGCCTTCTGTTAGATCAAGGAGCTCTTAAACTGTTGTAGTCCAGTGTGATGGGTTTTGAGTCAGAGGACGTGGGTTCAGATCCTGACTCTGCTACTTACTATAACTTTCGACACCTTGGATAAGTCACTTATTGTCTCTAGGTCTCAATTTCTTTATCTTTAAAAATACGGGGCTTGGACTAGATGGTGATAATAGCTAGCATTTATGTAGTGCATTAAGGTTTCCAAAGTACTATATATATGTATATATGTATATTCCCTCATTTGGTTCTCATAATAATCCTGAGAGGGAGGGGCGGCCAGGTAGCACAGTGAGTAAGAGCACCGGCCCCAGTATCGGGATGACCTGGGGGATCGAATCCAGGCTCATATACTTAGCATCCACCCAGAAACACCTGCCCGTATAACCTTGAGCAAGCTACTTAACCCCAATTGCTTAAAAAAATAATAATAATAATCCTGAGAGGGAGGTGTTCTTATTACCCCCATTTTACAGATGAGGAAGGGACTTGCTAAGGATCCCACACCTAGTGTCTGAGTCAAGATCTGAACCCAGGTCTTCCTGACTCCAGCTTAGGCACACTACCCACTATGGCACCTGGCTTGGATCACTTCCAAGGTCTGTTCCAGGTCTGGTTTCTGCCAGCATTCTTGTCTCTAGACCAGAATTGATCATGAGAGCTGGAGGCTAGGACCCTGTGGAAGTTAGGGCCACAATCACAATTTTTAATGAGGCTTCACCTCCCTAGCTTCTCAGCCTCAGAAAAAAATCAGATTTATCGTAGGAGCAAAGAGGCCCCTAGCAACTTTAGACTGCAGAGTTGTCCAGTAGAGAGCAAGGGCAAGGATGCAGTCCTGAAGCCAGGGGACCCCCAGAGTCTAACAGGGTTATGTATATTTGGTTACATTCCCCTGGTACAGAGGCTCCGGAGAATGTCCACTCTTTTCTCTAGCACAGAAAGTCAGTTCTCTAAAAACCATCTCAGCTAATGGACTATTGATAAATAATTAGCTTTTGCTGATTGCATTGATCTAGGTGGGCCCATCTTCATTAGCATTTTCCCTCAGCATAGGCTGTTATTCCTGCCTTCCTTTTTCCACTCTTTTACCTAACAAGAAAAAGGAAACAGCTTAGAGTGGGCCAGATGTAATGTCAGGAAACTGTTCCTTCCCCTCCTTTGCTCTGGGGACACAAAGAGCACACAGTAAGTGGCTTCTACCAAGTTGTACTCACACAACAACCCTCATCCTCCTTAGCAACCCTGGACCAGTTTGTTTTGGGGGATGAGGGACATGGCCTCCTTCATCCTGCTCAGCAAAGCCCTTGTACTTCCTGGCTAGGTCTGAGGAAGGTTTCATGAAATGGAGCCAGGGAGGTTCCCAGAGGTACTCCTGTTTGTCAGTGGAAAATGCTGAGTTCACAGTCCTGGCCCTGGGGAGCTAGCTGCGGGCCCCAGACACATTCCTGTCCATCCCTAACAGGGAATTTATTTTCAGTTTTTGTTGGCTTCCCGCACTCAGGACAGGGAAGAGCAAGGCTGAGGTCAGAACTCGACATAGCTAAGCCCCTACTTTCTTCTCATTGTCACACTCCAGATAAGTGGAGGACCGTGTTTTCTCTTTCTCATCTTTACCACAGCACCTGGCACCTCTCTAAGGAAAATGAGGCACAGAGCAGGCCAAGATCACACAGGGAGGAAGCCAGAGCTGGCATTCAAACCCAGGGTCTTTGCCTCTTTCTTCATGCCACTTAGCCTCTCCCTTCCCCTTAAACTCCAGACCTCAAGCTCTTGCCCTCTGCAGGCTGCAAGTCACCCTCACCACTCTATTCAGTCAAAGCAGTAGAGGCCTTAGGGCAGAAATCTCCTTGGAATCCTGCCCACAGGTACACTGGGCAGCAAGTGCCCCCAGCAGGTGGTCATAGGCTGCATACCTCAGGCATCCTGGGCTAAACACATCTTTGAGCCAGACAGCCCCAGTCCTGGGTCAGACAGATGCCCCAGACAGGGCCTAGACCAGATGCTCTAGACCAGGGGCCAGCTCTAAGGCTAGGACTGAAAGGAAACGACCTTTAGTACAAATATAGATCTTTTTTAATTAAACCAGAACAGATGGAGACTGGACAGAGGGAGGGGTGTTAGAGGTGTGGGGCAGCATCCAGTTCTAGTACAAAGGTTCCCAAGCTTTGTGGAACTCAGGGATCCTTCAATAGAGGCAGGAACTCTAGGGAGAACAGGGCCTAGGGGACAAGAGGGCTTGCAAGCCCTTGCTTTGGAGAGGTCTCTGCAGCTTCCTCCCCTGCAACTGATGCCCCAGTTGGAGCTGTCCTTGGGGAGCTGAGGGGCTAAGGAGCTCCACAGAACTTGGGGATTCCTGCTCTCCCCTCTAAGTGGACACCAAGGAGAAAGACATGGGACACAGGAATTCCCCTTCCCCCATGAGTGCTAGGAGCTCTGGGAGGTGGTCCTTCACACCCTTTCCTTGGATAGAGGAAAGCAGGGAGAAGATGGGCAGCTCCTTTAGACCAGGAAGACCCAGGACCAAGTGGAGAAAAGAAAGGACTGGACCCAAGGAAGGGAGTTTGGTCTTTGTCGTCCCAGCCCCAATAAGGTGCTTTGCACACAGTAGGTGTTTAATCCAGTCATTGGATTGAACTGAAATAGGTCTCGGGCTTCTCCTTAGGGTGGACTGTGAGGGTTAGGCTCTTTCCTTGGAGAGCTAAGCCAAGGGCCCCAGGATGCAGGCAAGGGCCAGTGCTACAGCCAGCAGCGCTGGGGCTGGGGCTGGGGCAGGGGAGGCTGGAGATGAAGACCCTTGCAGGGTCTCCTGGTTGGTCTCCTCACTGGCCACACCCCTGACACTGCTTGGGGGGAAGGGCCGAGAACTGCACAGGTCATGTAGGTTGCCTGGGTATTGGACCTTTCGGGATTCTTCAGTCAGTGACGCCCAGATGGCAGTTGCCTCTTGTGGGCAGTTGGCCAGGACCCCATTGGCACAGGTCTGAAAGTTTTCCCATGACCTGGAAGGAGATGAGAAGGGTCAGGAGTGAGTCATATCAGAAGGGTCAGGGTGGGGGGGGGACAGGGGTGACAGTTACTATATTATATACATGACGGTGAGAAACAGGAAGTTAAAAGTCAGAGACATGGGAAAAATTAGGTCAGTTGGGGATGGGTTGGGGGTGAAAGGGCCAGGGAATAGGGGAAGCACCTGAGGACAAAGTGGAGAATGGATTAATAGAGGATGGAGGCAGAGACGGAATCAGTAGTGAGGGACTCTTCTCCAGGACCTTGGCTCTCACCTGCAGATGGACTCAAGTTCAGGGGGTGTGAGGTCAGCCCCCTTGTCAGACTGCCCACTCTGGACCATACTGTTCCCAAGATTGATCAGACACTCAGCAAAGCCCTTGTAAATAGTATCACATCTGTTAGAGGTGGCAGCAGTCCCAGGACCCGGGGCCAGGACTGCAGAAAGAGAAAGAAAAGAGGCATGAAGCTGGGCACACACCCTCAACTCCTAGGGGAACCAGCCCTGTTTACCAGAGCAACAGCTCAGCCTGAGGGATGCAGCTCAGCTAGAGTCTGTGGCAGCGTCACTGGTGACTTGCTGAGGGAAGTACTTTCACAAACCCCTGGGTCCCCCTCTCAATGCAACAAACATTAATCACTTGCTATGTGCATTTTGCTGGGAGTGTTAGGGTAGGTATGAAGATAAAATTGAGCAGTGTCTCCTTTCATGGAGCCGACAAAGCAATAAGTGAACCCCAGAGCACCGTGTACACACACACACACACACACACACACACACACACACACACACACACACACACACA
>NW_027185771.1:15742106-15809568 GCF_028583685.1 Petaurus breviceps papuanus
ACACACACACACACACACACACACACACACACACACACACACACACAGCTTCATGAAGGCAAAGCAGAGATCCAACAAGCATTAAGAAAATTTTAGGGTGTAAATCACTTTCATTTGGGGGACTGGTTCATGGAAACTCCACAGAGGCATCTAAGCTGGGATCTGAAGGAAAAGGATTTCAGTAGGGGATGGTGGGACTGGACTTTAGGGAATTGGGGCAGTCTCCCATGATGGGCCCATAAAACCTACATGGGTGGCTTTGTATGCCATTCAGGCTGTGGGACTGAGGACTGCCAGGGAGAGTAAGGGGAAGAATGTTTCTTTGTGATTCCACCTCTCAAGCTGCCACACTCAGTTGGTTTTCCAAATATGAGAAGAGAAGGGTGGCAAAAACAGTACCAAGTCATTCTCCTGGCTCTTCTCACATCTGTTCCTGCTCTTTGTATTAACTTTGAGTTCTTCCCTAGCTAACTAAGGAAATGTGGTCCTGAGGCCTAGGTGGAGACTTAGGGGCAACTTCTGCCTACCGAGTCAGTCTGAATCTGTTCCAGGGACACAGTTCACAATCCTCCCACCTTCAGGCACCTATGCAATGGGTTGGAGCAGGACAGGATACCCCCTACAGGGGCTGCCTCCAAGCAGGAGGTGGCCAATCCCCCTTCTCCCAGCCTGAGTCTTGATGATTTCTGAGCAAAGAATATGCAGCCAGACCTGGGAGTAGGGAGAAATTCCTCAGAAGAACACAGACCTCATTCCTGAGCCCTTCTCTGAGCTCAGCCACTTCCTCCCACCTCCAATTTGGCCAGGATTATCTGGCTTGTTGGTTAAAGACAGGGTATGGCTCTTATAGACCCCTCATTCCTGCCCTCTTCATATTTCTTAAAGGGATTTGTCCAGCTCCACAGCTAGCAACCACTGGGGCTCCCCAGAGCACAAACTGGCTATATCCTTTTTTCTGAATCTCCTAACCTAGAATATATTCCTGACCCTCCTCAGGAATACCGTTATTGAACTCTTTGAGGCCACTGTGGGGGGCTGAGCTGGGAAGGGTCTTCATGGCCATTGGTAGCCTGGAACAGATGGAAACCTGGGGGTACAGTTCACCACAGAACTTGCTCCCTGCCAAGCTTGGTCCCAAAGGAGAGAAAAGACCTATCTCCCTTCCTGCTTCACAGTAGTGGGAAACTAAGGGACCCTGAACACTGCATATACTATGTAGCTCCTTAATGTGCTGATTAGTTTTAAACTGTCTCCTTACAAGGGATTGCTAACTGGGGCAGGGGAGTGGAGTGGAAGTGAAGGTAATGTTAAAACAAAAAGTATTAATGAAAACTATTTTTAAAAACTATACTCCCTAACCCTTGGGGCTACCTCCTCCAACTCTATCCCCATTCAAGGGACCAGTCCAAGCTTCAATCCTCCCCTCTAACCCTCTTCTTTCCAGATTGCCAGTCAATGTTGGGAAAGGGGGGAAGGAGAAATGGTGAAGAAGGTGGGGAAGTGTGCCTTTGGGCCTGGGTAACGTCCACAGGGAGGGTAGAGGCTCCTCCTGAACTAGGAGAATGGTGCCTTCCTCGATTCTTAGGGATCAGCCCAGGCTCTAGCCTGGGGAGGAGAAGGAGACTGGTTATGGGTGGTGATAGAAGGTGTTGAAAGCTGGTAGGAGGCCATAGTTTAAAAAAAAAAAAAAGGAGATCCAGGATCCCCTTTTCCTCAAACACCTTTTAAGCAGTCCCATCTCCCTGAGACACACCCATCAGATCCCTGAACTTTGGCAGGGAGGGGGTGGACAGGGACCACCTGGGGAACTGTGAAGGCAGTCTGTGGGATATAAGATCATAGGACCACAGATTTAGAGATAGAAGAGACCTTCCAAAGAGATTATGACACGCACATCACACGGAGGCATATTTGGGATTTAAATTTCATTCCAGAACTCTTTTCAAACGTGGCCAGGAAATGTTCTGGGTAGGGTATAAGATTAGGGGTAGGGAGTGCCCAGACCTGTCATAGCCCACAGCCCCTCCTGCCTTCTCTCCAGAAAACATCACCCCCCACCTCCCTAAGGTCAAGTCGGGCACCAGCGGACAAGAAAGAGGGACCGCTTTCCTCAGTGCTCGGGCTTGTAGTTCCCCAAGACTTACTGAGCTGCAGTAGCAGGAATCCCGGGAAGGGGAGTGGACTCCAACAGCAGCAGCGGCGGCGGTGGCGGCAGCAGGAGCGCATGGTCCCGGGGCACGGCAGCGCCGGCAGCCCGCTCCCACCTCGGTCCCAGTGGCTCTAAAGCCCGAGTGCCGAGCCAGTGAGCAGGGGCTGGGGAAGCACCACGGGCCCTCCCCTCCCGGAGCCCCGCCTCTCCTGCTCCTCCCCCGCTCCACGCCCCCTTCCACCTGTCCTCCCTCTAGCCCCAATGCGCCCTCCCTCTGGGTCTCTGCTTCCGCTAGTCTATTTCCCAAAGTAATCCAACTGCGGACCCAGGCAGCCTCAGCACCACCCCACGGGATGTCAATACTGTTGCTCCACCCCGCTACAGGCCCCATGAGATGTCAACTGGGGGGATCCTTACCCCTCAAAATGTCAATACTGTCCCCCCACTCCTGGCCCCACGAGACGTCAATTCTGCTCCCCTCATCCCCCAGCCCCACCGATGTCAATGCTGCACCAACTCCTGGCCCCGCGGGATGTCGGTTTTGCTGCCCCCCACCCAGCCCCATGGATTATCAATGTTGCCCCCTCCCTCACAGATGTCAATTCTGTTTCCCCCCACCCCCGCCCCACAGATGTCAGTGCTGTCTCCAACCCGCTGATCTCCACTGAAAATCAATTCTGCCCCCCTCTGGCAGGACAGGATGCTAGCCCATCACTCCATCTCCATAGAATGTCAATGCCACCCCCACCCCCCTTGTCCACAGAAAAGTGGGAGGCTTAAATTAAGTGCACAGAGCTCAACATGGGTATGAGTATTTGCCAGAAGATCAGAAGCAGAAGCAGGGGGGTGGTTGCTCAGGCAGATTGGAAAATAGGGCAAATAAGCCCTGGGCTCCACCCTGCTGCTAATTGACAGACATCAGATACAAGAGGCTGGCCACCCACATCAAAAGGACCAGGTTCTCTTATGAAAAGATATGTCTTCCAAACATCTCCCAGTAAGTGTGCTTATGTTCCAGCTGATCTACATAAGGGTCCAGCTGGGGCAGGGGGTAGTGTGGAGGACAAAGTGAAGGAAGACATAGGCCCAAGATATGGAGTGGAGAGAACGGAGAGTAGAGATAGCACCTTAGTAACTCTGGCTCTGGGAGAGCTCCAGGTCCCTTCCTACCTCAGCTCTTAAAGAAACTAGTCCCCCATCTTGGGAGACAACAGCCTGTGTTTGGCCTACCCTGGCTAAAGCATAGCAGGGAAACATAGGACATCCTAACAGAGGGTTTTATCTAAAAAGCATTTAATTGAATTTTTGTTCAATGTTTCTCAAAAACAGAAAGATCCAAATTGGAGGTAAAAAGGAACGTGTAAAATTCAACTCAAGTTATAATAGCTGAATCCAGAAACATGCTCCCTTAGTTGATGGAGCCTGGGGGAGCATGCCCAGATTCCCCAACCTCCCTTAGTCAGAGCTGAAAGCCACAGCCCCTTTGGCCTGAAGAGCCAACCTGAGGGAACAGCAGGGAGACCTCTTCTGCTCCAGAAGCATCACCAGAGCTGAACTCCCAAGATCAGTCATGGTCCTCTGACAGAGGAGGAACAAGGAGGGGCTGGCAAAGTTCTGGCTTTGGACTTTTCTTTATCACCAAGTTCCAAAGAAACTCAGTGCTCCCTCAGTCCCCAAGGCCTGAAGTCATCACAGTTGAGTATTACCACCCCTCCTCCCTCCTCTTCTGGGTCACCTAAGGTGCCTGTGTCCACCTAGTTGAGGCCAGGGACTGCCAGGCCCTGCAGCATTATGGTGAGACGCCGGGCGGACTTGCTGAGTGAGTTGTGGGGCTCTGCCTGTAGGAACTGGAATAGCTTCTGCCGCACCTGGGCCATGACTGAGCCCATATGGTCCCTGGTGATCGGGTCACTATGGTCCAGGTGCATCACAGCTTCCTCCAAGTAGCTATGGGTGAAGAAGAGATGATAGATTCAGAGGTAAGGAAGGCTCCCCTTAGTAACGCATGGCCTCTGGGATCCCCTATGTTCTATGAAGGGAGTATTCTAACCTATGAGCTAGTGCCCTGTGCTGAGGGTAGGGGAGGTGGAAGCCCACAGGCATATTAACCTTTGCTACAGATTCCCTAGTTGGTTCCTAGGGCAAGATGAGGAGTCTAGTCTACTCTGTTCCTAAGACAGTGCCCTCCGGGTGTCCTGCTACGCCCACACTGACCTGAATTTGAGCTCTGTGCGGGTTCCTAGGTCAGAGGAGAGCTGCTGGATGAGGGAAAGCAGGACAGGTTGGGACAGGGGACAAGGTGGCTGGCCAAACACCTGCTGTGGGTCCACAGTCTCACACACAAAGAGCACCAGGTTCAAGTCAGCTGCTGTCAGAGCCTGAGGAGACAGGGTGGATGGTGAGAAGAGATGAAGAGAAAAGTTTTGAGAAGAGACATAAGGGAAGATATTCAAGGGCAGAACATTAGAGTAGAAATAAAGAGTCAGGGGAAACCTGGAGATGAGGGAGAGCAGGAAGGTGGTAAAAGAGTTAGGTAAAACAGTGAATGGAGAGGCAGAAGTGGGGAGGGGAATTGAGATAACAAGGGAAAAGAATGGGGGAGGGCAGAGATCTGTGTACACATAAAAGAAGACAGGACCAGAAAAAGTGCAGAGGTGCTGAGCTTGCACAGGTCTTCCTGCTCCCCCTGCTGGCACACTGCAGCATAGTCCCCAACCAGGAACATACCTGTTGGAAAGCCTGGTTGAGGTGGCCCTGCTGGAGCATCTGCAGGATGTGTGCCTGCTGGGCCTGGCAGTCAAGGTGGGCAGCTGGGATAGGTGTGCCAGCAGCAGAACGCATTGCCTGCATGATGCTGGAAGTGACCGCAGCCTGCTGCTCCTTCATGGCCAAGCTCACCTCCCCCTTGATGATGCGCTGGACCTGGGAGAGGATAGACTCCTGCATGCTGGGAGAAGAGAAGGAAGACTGAGGAGAAAGGCATAGATTCAGGCTACTTACAGTGACCCACAGAATGCGAGCATGAACATCCAGTTTGTCCAGTTCATATGCCCAAAGGGTTATAAAAATGTGCATCCCCTTTGACCCAGCATTACCACTTCTACGTCTGTATCCCAAAGAGATCATAAAAATGGGAAAAGGACCCACATATACAATGTTTATAGCAGCTCTTTTTGTGGTGGCCAAGAACTGGAAATTGAAGGGATTCCCATCAGTTGGGGAATGCCTGAACAAGTTGTATATGAATGTAATGGAATATTATTGTGCTATAAGAAAAGATGAGTAGGTGGACTTCAGAAAAACCTGAAAAGACTTATATGAACTGATGCTGAGTGAAGTGACCAGAACCAGGAGAACAGCAACACTGCAATGAGCACTTTGATACTTTGCTTTTCTCAGCAATGCAGTGATCCAAGACAACTCCAAAAGACTCATGAGGGAAAATGCTATTCACATCCAGAGAAAGAATTATGAAGTCTGAATACAGATTGAAGCATATTATTTACTCTTATCTTTTTTTTGTTTCTTTTTTCTCATGTTTTCTCCAATTGGTTCTAATTTTTCTTTACATATTATAAGCCATCTTGGGGTGGGTGGAGGAGAGAAATGGGGAGAAAATTTGCAACTTATAATCTTAAAGAAGTGAATGTTGAAAACTTAAAAAAAAAAAAGACTGTCCAGCCCAAATTTCAATTACACAAAATTTAAAAGTTTCATATAAACAAAACCAGTAGAACTAAAATCGGAAGGGAAAGTTAGGGAAAAAAATCTCTGCAACAAGTTTTTCTGATAAAGGTTTCATTTCCAAAATGTATAAAGAACAGATTCAGATTCAAATGTATAAGAATAAGAGCCTTTCCCCAATGATAAAAGGTAAAATCAAATAATACAAATAAGCTGTTTTTAGAGGAAGAAATCCAAATTATCAACAGCAACATGGAAAAACTGCTCCAGGTTACTAATAATTAAAGAAATGTCAAGAAAAGTAACTGAGAAGTTCTACCTCTCAGTTTGTGTACCCATCAGATTATCAAAGATGATTAAGAAAAAAAGAAAATGACAAATACTAGAGAGGGACTATAGGAAAACAGGAATATTAATGAATGCAATGTTGACAAAAAGTTACAAATAGTTGACAAAGGCATAACCTTTGTCAGGGATGGTAGGCTTACAACCCAAAGAGATCAAAGAAAGAAGAAAAAGACCCATCTGTATGAAAATATAACAGCTCTTTCTGTGGAATTGGACATCAAGGGGATGCCCATCAATTGGGGAATGGCTGAACAAGCTGTGGTTATATGGATGCGATGAAATACTATTGTGCTGTAGGAAATGATAAAGGGGATGGTCACAGAGAAGACTTGGAACACTTGTATGAACTGAGTGGAGTGAATGGAACCAGGAGAAAAATACATAAAGTAACAAAAACATCATAAAATCAAACAACTCCCACAACTTAAGACTGCTGGTCAATGAAAGGACTGAGCACAAGCCCAGAGGATCACTGAAGAACGGGGCTGGACAGCGGATGGACCCATCAGACACAGAAAGAAAAACACACTTTTGGACATGGTTAATGTAGTTATCTGTTTTGTTTGACTATACGTATCTGTTACAAGCATTCTGGGTTTTTTGTTTTTTTAAACTGGAGGCAAGGGAAAGGTGGGAGGGAAAGAAATTAAATACTTGTTAAATGAGAAGAAAAATAAGAGTTAAAAAAGATTTAGCCTCGGGGCGGCCAGGTGGCACAGTGAGTAAGAGCACCTGCCCTAGAGTTGGGATGACCTGGGATCGAATCCAGGCTCTGATACTTAGCAGATACTAAGCAGATAATTCTGATACTCTTATACTCAGAAATAACTGGCCGTGTAACCTTGAGCAAGTTACTTAACCCCAATTGCTTAAAAAAAAAAAAAGATTTAGCCTAAACTTTTCATTTTACAGGTAAGGGAAAAAGGGGAAAGGGAATGTGTTTTCTGTGTACCAAGCACTGTGCTAATAGGCACTTTACAAATATTATCTCATTTGATCCTAATAACAACCTAGGGAAGTAGGTGCTATTAATATCCCCATTTTATAGTTAAGGAAACTGAGATAGCCAGAGGTTAAGTGACTTGCACAGGGTCATACAGGTAGCAAGCAGTTGAGGCTGGATTTGAACTTAGGTCTCCTTGACTCCAGGCCCACTGTTCCATCCAGTGGGCCACCATCTGCCTTTGGAAGCCTAAGGAAACTGAGGTCCAGGGAGGGGACATGGCAAGTGCCCAAAATGACCCATCTGGGCTTCTCTAGAGCTGGTGGAGGACAAATGCAAACTCTGCTTCCTATCACGCACCACAGACCCCTGGGTCAGTCCCTCCCCTGGTGCCCAGGGTCTACAACAACTAGTTGGAGAACTTTGGGCAGATCCCTCTACTTGCAGGTCCCCTTAGGCTCCATCTCAACCTGCTCTTTGTGCCACACCTGTGGGTCCCTGAATCCCCTCCTCCTCTGTGGGGGCCCTCGTCCCTGACTCACTTGCTCACAGCAATGTGGAGCTGATGCTGGACCTCAGCCCGTACGCTGCTGCTTACAGTGGCTGCCATCTGCTCTGTGGCACTCTGCAAGGTGCCCACCAGGCCTCGAAGCTGTGCCAGGACCGGCTCTCGTGCTTCCTGCTCTCTCACCTTCCGGCTCTTCATGTGGTTCTCTAACTGTTGCAGGTCTGAAATTGGGGAGGACAAGAAGGATGGAGAGGGAGCTTGGTTATCACTGAGATGCTAGGCTATGAGGACGCAGATTCTGAATGGGGCTCCATGGCTGAACAAGAAAGGGTCCAGGAGCTTCCCCTCAGAGAAGGGGGTTAGGCTCAGGAGGGAAATGAGGACTCCACTCACATTCCTGGGTGCCCAACTTGAAGCTGTCATTGATCTGCTGAAACATGGCCTGGCAGCTCTTCTCAAAAGTAGGCAGCACAATGCTCTGGAAAGCCTCTCGGTAGGCAGCCTGCATGGGTCCCTGGAGTGTATCTGCAGCCGCACGGGCAATCGTGTCGGTCAGGTTCTAGGGAAAGCAATGGAGAGCAGGCAGCAGCATGTGAATTCCACAAGATGAAACAAGCCCCCAATTCCCACCTGCAGATCCACTCAAGGTTCTGAGAACCCTGGGGCAGGCTCCACACCTTGGACTTGACCAGCTTGGTGACATTCTCCTTGAGAGTGCCTTCTACCGCCGTCAGCTTGGCTGCCACAGTGCCACTCAGCTGGCTTGTCACGGGCTCCAAGCTTTTGGAGACACCTGTACCAGAGCAGAAATAGCAGAGGGATGGAATGGGCTGGGGTTCTTACACAGGGGCACTAGACTGAGCTGGTAGGCTGGGCAGGAAAGGAGGGGCCCCAGGGTTGCCCTTGCCCCTCCCTCTGTGATGCCCACAAACACCATTGTACTCACACTGGGGAACCGTTTTCTTCATCTCCTCTCTAACTGTACGCTCCAGCCGGCCTGCCACGGCTGAGGACAGGGCCTGAGATAATTGCTGTGATAAGTGTTCTTGCAGCTGTCCG
Source organism: Petaurus breviceps papuanus (assembly GCF_028583685.1). Taxonomy (NCBI): domain Eukaryota; kingdom Metazoa; phylum Chordata; class Mammalia; order Diprotodontia; family Petauridae; genus Petaurus; species Petaurus breviceps. The sequence goes on from NW_027185771.1 coordinate 15,750,798, forward strand.
CTGCGCTGTTGCCCCTCAGCCAGGGCCCGCTCTAATCGTCTCTCTGAATTGTTGGCTAAGGACTTCAGCAGGCCTAACAGAGGCCAAGCAACTCCCACCACCATTCCTCTACCTGTTTCTAGTAGAGACTGTGGAAGAAGCCCACATAGTCTCCTAAAACATTTTAAACAAGCATGTGCTTTAGGCCCTTGGACATGCCCCAATAACCCAGGGCTATATGTAGTACAAAGATTATTGTTCCCATTTTACAAAGGAGGAGAACTGAGGCTCAGAGAGTCAAAATGCCTGGCCTTGAGTGTCACAGCTGGGAGCCAAAGCTAAGTCTCCAGAGTGTGTGTCCAAAGCTCTCTGTCTTCACTATGACCACACTGGCAGTATCCTAGATGACACCCTTGACCCGGCCCTGTTAGTGTACAGACAGACCCCTTCCCACTGGCCCCAAAGCCCGGATCCTGCCCTAAGGATACGCTCATGATCTTGTCGAGACTCCAGGACTCTTTCCACGTGGCCCATGATAGAGCTCTGTACCGAGTCCAGCTGGTCCGTCAGCCGCTGCAGTAACTCAGCATGACTCTGCCGCAGCTCAGCAAGCTCCCGCTGCTGCCCTCGAACCAGGGCCAACCACTCTTCGGGAGGTTCTGCTGCCTGGCATGGGGACATGCATATCACCCTAGGCTGAGGGCACCAGGCCCTCTTTGGCCTGCTTCACTTCAGGCACGACCCAGCCCTGCTTGGAAGGCAGCCTTCCGAGACGTCCCAGGGGAAGAGAAGAGTCTTGGCCTGAGGGGCTACCCAACCAGGCAAGGAAGGAGAGAAAAGGGTCTAGTGAGAGGAAGGTCTGGGGGAACTCTGAGCTCACCTGGTGTTCTACCAGCCAGGGACCTTGTGCCAAGTCCCTGCAATAAGAAAAGAGTCTGATGAGACCTGATCACAGGGGACCTCCAGGAGATGGGCAGCTGGGAAGAGCAGGCAAGGCAAGAGGCCAGGGCAATGGGACGGATTTGTGGTCCCCTTGGGCCCTACCTGCTGCCCTATGGGCTCCACCTACCCATCATCCTTCTTGCCCTTTCTCTTCAGCTTGGGTGAGGCCCTGGGAGACCCCTTGGTTTTCCAGTCCTTCACTGGCAGTCGTGGAGCCGTTGCTTTGGCAACAAAGCCACCTGAGGTTGAGGCCAAGCTGGCCACCTCATCATCATGGTCACTGTTGGGGTGGGAGAAAGTAGTGAACACTCACCCACTTTTACACCTATCTGCCCATGCCACCCAACAGCCCCACTAAATATAGTAGCCAAGGAGGAGGGTCAGGACACTTGCCAGACTGGCAGCCGTGGGGCTCAGGATGTGGCCCTGAAGCCCTGAGTTAGGTCACTGTGGAGATGGAATGGGGGAGGGAAGGATCTTGGGTGGGTGAGCAGGGGTGGGGGTGGGAGCACAGGGGTGGCACCTCTGCTCGGCACTGGCATCCTGACTGTCCTGTTGCAGCAGATGGTAGGCATGCCTGTGGTAGGAAGAGCCTTTGTGCTTCTCCTGAACATCATCCCTGGGACTGTGTAGGAAGTGGAGGGTGAGGGAGGACATGTTGAAAAGGCCAGAGAGCAAAGAGTCACCCCCACACCCCTTTCCTAGGCCCCATGCCAGGGCAGTAGCCCCCACCTCCCTTCCTAGGCCTGTGGAGTTTTTCTATTTGTGTTGGTGGGAATGTGGGGGAGAAAGGCTGAAGCCAAGGATGCAGTCCCAGAAACTAGTAAAGCACTATAGTTAGAGAAGAGGGAGGCAGGGCAGAGCAGCCCACTCCACCGCAGCCTTTACCTGTCAGCCAGGCTGTTGCGGGTTTCCCGAGTAATATCAGGCGCAGCAGGCCAGGCCTTGCTGTCTGCAGCACTGGTTTCCTGGTTCAGCGCCGTCTCTAGCAGGGAAGGTGTGCTCCGCTTCTCGCCCTCCCCAGGACTCCCATCCAGGCTGTGCTGGGGGCCGTGCTCAGGGCCAGGCCGGGGCCGGGGGGATAGCAGGTGTAGGGCCGAGGCAGCAGACGCCATGCTGTCAGGCTCAAGGCCCTCTGGAGCAGTGGTGCCAAACCCTCGGGGGAGAGCCTCTGAGGCAATCTCAGGGATGTCCTGGGACAGGGCTGTGGAGGCTGAGGAGATGACGTCGGGGGAGCGGGCCCGGGTCGGAGAGGCCTGTGGCACCACCAGGGGCTCTACCTCCTGCAGCTCCAGGGACAGTGATGGGTTCCCTTGTGGGACCTGCCCAGAGAGCTCCCACTTAACCGCTACCCATCTCCCTCCTGACCCCCAGTCATGCCACTTCCCAGAAGCTGCTAACCCACCTGGCTGGGCCCCTTGGTAGCTAGTTTATCAGAGAGGCCTGGGATGAGGACGCTGTGGCCGCGAGGACTAGCCTGAAGGCTGCTACTGCTGCTGCTCAGGGTCAGACTGCTGTCTAGCTGCAGCTTGGGGCTCAGGGTCAGCTCCTCAGGTGGCCTGGGTTAGGGGAAAAAGGCCAATCTTGTACAGAAGTCCTCTAACCCTTAACTCGAGATCCCTTAATGACTCTTTGCAAGTTCAAGATCCTTTATCTTACCTGGGCATCGTTGTGTCTGTGGCTGAGGTGGTATTCAACGAAGTAACAGCTGTTAAAGAACTCCCACTGCTTCCAGGGGACACTGTGATCTACAGAGACATGACATGAAAATGGGGGTGCAGTTGGCTTGAGAGCCCATGGGCCAAGAGAGGTTCAGAACTCTGTACCCTTGGACAAGTCACTCATCTTCCCTGGATCTCAGTGTCTTCATCCTTACAATGAAGGCAGTCCTGGAGCAGCTCCTCCCTCTGCCCAGGGATGTACCTGCTGCAGAGAGGCGCTCGGAGTCATGAAGGCATCAGGAGTCATGAGCTTGGGCTTGGCCTCATTAGTCAGGCTGAGAAAGTCGGAAGGGACAGGGAGGTCGGCGATGCGCCGAAGGTCAGGCTGAGAGCCCTGGCCAGAACCCTGGCCAGAGGCCAGACTCTCTGAGTTCAGCTCTGGCAGGTGCTCTCCAAAACCTGAGGGAGGAAAGAGCATCCCTGAGACCTGACCCCTTCAGAGAAAGACAGACAGAAAATAGAGTTGTGCCCATTCCCCTTTTGCTCTGCCACAAGGAGTGTGAGCCCCACCACTCACCAAAGTCTTCTCGGGCCGAGTGGGGAGGGAGCGGGGCCACCACATCAGGGCTCTGCTGGGGCTGGAAGCATATCTGGACATCCTGCAGGGCCCTGTCGGGGAAAAGAGAGCTCAGTGCTCTTCTATGTGAGTCTCTGGGCTCACAGTCCCTCAACTGAGGCTGGCCCAAAGGTTTCTGGTGGGGGAGGGACTTACTTGGTGTGGACACAGAAGAGCTTGATAAGTACACCAGCTGCTGACTCCACTGCCCCAGCACCATGGGAGCCCTCTGTAAAGACAGCAACATGGCTTCAGGGCCAGCCTCTCTCCCATTTCTGTGGCTCCCAGAGCTCAGCCAGAGTAGTTGGTTTGTCTCAGTCGAGGGGAGGGAGGGAGAAGGGGTAATATGTTAAATTGGTCTCACCTGTGCTCAAGCTATCACCCTCCTCCTCAGCTGGGAGAACCTCTGTGTGCTGAAGCCGGCAACGGCTCACAACCTGAATGCCAAAGCTCAGGACAGGGTGGGTGAGCAGGAACTCAGAGATGGAACTAAAGTAGGCCCTGCCTTCCTCCTGGTTCTGTAGCAGCTCCATCACATACAGCACCTGTGCAAGGGATGGCTCAGACAGCGTGTCCTGGGGAACCCAGACCTTCCCCCAGATGGCTCCAACTCCAAAGAGGAGGATCATGGATGGCAATGTCAGGAAGCCACCTCTCTGGAGCTGCCATCCAACTCCTGGGTAAGTCCTAACTTCCCCAGCTATCTCCTACCTTTCTCTGCACATCACTGAGGATCAGGTACTCAGCTGAAAGGTCTAGGCATGCCTTGAGGCTGGGAGGCACACTCACTGAGCTAAATATGTCTGGACAAAAGCTAAGGGGGTAAGGAGAAGATGGGCATTAGTGCAAAGGGAGAGGCCAGGCCCATGGTCCCCCTGCCTCTGGCCAAGCCTCTCAGACCCAGCAGCCACTCACCGGATGGTCTGCAAGCAGGTCCATGACACTGTGCACCACATCTTCAGTTCCCGGTTTTGGTCAGCTCCTGTGATGAGGAACCTCCAGAAGGGGACTCTGCGAAACAAGGAGGAGCTTGGGGGTGGGGTGGGGGAGTGGGCATGGGCTCTTGGGGCCTTATTTGCCATTACCCACCTGCCCTCCCCCACTGGCAAGGTCTCCCTCTGCTTGAGGGGCTCACTGTGATGACCCTCCCCCAAAGCCCCCCCGGGCCCTTTACCCCCCCCCCCCCAGTATTCCTGGCCTGAATCTTCTAGAGGGCCCAAAAAGAAAGGAAGAGGGAGGGGGCAGGCTCACTCAGGGTCTTGTTTCTTGTGGTTGTCACAGAACAAGAGGCAGGAGAGAGGTCTGCCATCATGAGGTTTCCATTCATGAAGACACCTGCAATGCAAATTGTGGGAAGATGCTCCCGGTACACAGGCTGTCATCAGTGTCACAGGGGTCCTGCTTTCCAGACCAAGGGGTCACCCCAGTACCCAGCCTGATTATGCTCACTCATATTCTTCCATGCCCAAACAACAAGCCAGTCTCTAGATACCAATCCACTTCTGACCCCCCGACTTGCCTTACCTTGGCTCATCTTGGCCCTCTATATAGATCTGCCAGAACTTAACAAAGCCATCGTGACTTGCGGTGGCTAAAACAGTCCCATCAGGGGAGAGAGCTCCTTCACTCAGGCACTAGGAGGAAAAAGACCCAACCACTCACTATCCAACCCCAGGGACCAAGAGGAGAAGGGGATAATCAACAGTTATCACCAGCATGGATTCAGCACTGGGCTGGACACACAGCACCAGGAGAGGCATCATAGCATAGAAGAAAATGTGTATTTTCTGGATCATTTGTTAGGATAGAATCTAGACACACACACACACACACACACACACACCCCTAGATATGCATGGATAACCAACAATAAATTCTGAAGAGAGAATGCTTGTGGCTGGGATGAGTAATTAGGGAGATTAAGGAAGTCCCAGGTTCTTCCTGGGTGAGGCATCATTTTCATATTTTCCATAAGGACATTTTACTCTTATGAGGTACAGATTATGTTTTCAACAAGTGCCCCCTTAAAGAGGTCATAAGCAGAGCTAAAATTCAACACTTTTCTTAATAACTTAAATGACATATGGATGAAGGCATGTGTCAAATTTACTGAAGAAAAAAACTACAGTTCACATCCTGGATGACAGACCCAGGATCCAAACTAATTTCCATAGTCTCAAAAAATAATCTAATTTTAATAATAATTAAATTTTAAAGGGATACATGTAAAATACCACACTTGGGTTTTTGGAATCAATCACACAGATATGGAAGATGTGGTTAGGCAATAGTTCTTGTGGAAAAAATTGATCAGTGGTGAGGGGTAGAGGAATCCCAAGTCCAATAAGCAAGTGTCTGGAAGAAGATATAAGCATTCTGTTGCACACTGTTCTGGTCAGAACACTGATGGAGTGTTATGGTCACTGAATTCTGGAAGGACGCTGAGGGTAGCTCCATTCTAACAGTTTCCTAATTTTTCATTCCTACCATGTAGTACAACATGTAACACATGGAAAACACGTCAGTGCTTGCTGATCAATAGAATGGACTCATGCACAGGTACAAGTCATACCACACGACTTCAGAAAATCTATAATTCTAAAACTACCTGGCATTTCTGGGACACATTCCCAACATGTGGGTTTGTTGTTCCACCACTGAACAGAAGTAACAGAGGCCCTGCCCTCACTAATAGCATCTCACAGCTCCCCTAGAAAAGGGTCCCAAATTCTCACCGTGCTATGACCCTTCACCACGATGAAGCCTTCCTTGATGTGGTTGACATCCACAGGCCAAGAGCTGTTGTTGGCTCGGAGAATATCCAGGTCCCACACCTCAGCCTAATCAAAGGAAGAATGAAGTGAACCCTCAGAGAAATGGGATGCTTCAAGCCTAGAAGCCAGAGGCCAGCCAGAACATTCTGTAGATTGTTTCAGAGAACTCTAAGGCAGTCAGCCTGATATGAGACAGAGGTAAGAAGGGAGAAGTACATGGAGAAGGACATGATGAGGGAAAGTGAGAGGGAAGGGAGAGACAAAACATGGGGAGATAAGAGGAAAAGGGAGACAGAAATCAGGAAAGAGACTTGGGGGGAGGGGGAGAGGGAGACAGACAGAAACTCAGACACTGGCTCTGTACACAAGTACTAGCTCTCCTCTCCAGCTTTGGAGTGACAAGGTGGGACAAGAAAGATTATGGTCATTGAGATAAGTCCTGAAGTCCCCAAATCCAGCAGAAAAAAATAAAAGGCCTAATTCTAATCATCTGGGTTTCCTGATACCTAAACAATGGAACTGGAAACAGGCAATTAGAGGTTCTTGGCTGCTGGGAATTCTGAACAGAGGCTGCTTTAGTCCTTTGCTAATCCTTCCATGCTGATAGGGCTTGTTCCTAGCCAGCAAGCCTTCTCTCTGCCCCTCTACCCACCCCAACTGGCCTACAGGCTCCTTCCAGTCCTTGCCCCTTACCCTGTCTTCGTGTAGCAGGGCCAGAGTCTGGCTGCCCTCCTCACTGCTCTCCTCATTCTCCTCTGGGATATATGGACACCAGATGATCCGTCGGAAGTGATTCAATGGCGTGCCCTCTGAACGTTTAATGTTCACCACAATCTCCTCTCTGGAACAAAGCTAAGGACCTGGAAGATGCCTGACTCAGAATACAGGTTCCTGGCTTTTCCCTTCCCTAACTCAGAGAACAGGAAATCCCTGAGGAGGTCTGAGCCCCTCAATGAGCCCAACAAGCAGAACCCAGGAAGGTGGGAGCTCTTCAGGGAGCTATGGCACATTCTATAAGAATAGCAGGACCTTCATTTCTGCCAAGTACCTTCAGTCTGGGCTCCCTTAGCCACATGAGATAATAAGTCCCAAGCCGATACCCAGTCACCCAAGAAAGGATACTGGATCTTGTTGTTCTCCATGGCCAGGCGCCACACAAAAAGGCTGCCCGATTCATCCAGGCAGGCCAACTGGGGGGAGTTGAGGTGAGCAAAGGCTAAGTCAGCCACACTTCCTGTGAAGCCCTTCAATAGTGTGCGCTCTGCTGTGCTGACGCTGATCACCCGCACCATGGCTGAGCCATTGCTGGCACCTATGGACATCAAAGGGCATAACTCCTGACCAAGCCCCAAAAGCACCCTCCAATGCTCCCCTGACACAGGGCCCAAAGATGAATGGCACCAGTCACAGCCTGATTCCAACCTCACTCCATCTTAACTTCCAACTCTGCAGGTCCTCAGAAAATACCCCACACGGTTTCATGAAAAGCCATCCCTCTGACCCAACAACAGGGCTCTAGTCTGCCCACTCAACAATGTTCCCCCACCCCCAACATCCCAGACAATTCCTCCAGTGTCCTAAAAGGTCAGAGCTGGGATGGGTGGACAGAGCTTGGGGTGTTTCCTGCAGTCAAGCACTTTCCTCATAAGTCAGGAATCTTTGGGCAAGCAACAGCCTTACTTCCAGGAAGAGGAAATTAAGGTTTCAGAGGGGGCTGCCTAGGGGCCTAGGGTCTAAGGAAAGAATCCAAGTGTCCTGCCTCGGTTCTGCCAGATCCCAGGAGGACCTGGTCGCACGAAGGCTGGGGAAAGTTCTTGCTAAGGAAGTCTCTGGTCCCAAGGAGCAACAGCTCACCTCGGATGGCATATGCCAAGAAGGAATTAGACACAGCAATCAGGTTGCCATAATAGTATTTCTGTTCCCAGTCATACTTGGCCACTGGCTGGATTTTTACCTGAGATCAAGAAAGAAAAAGATTCTAGGTCCTGAATAGCGACCTCCAAAGAGCTCATTTTCAGACCTCAGTCACTCCTACTCCCTTATCTCCACAAAGAGAACAGTGGCCTTCCCAGGCTCCAACCAATTCTCCTGTCTGCCTCTTCCTGACCACAAGGGGCTTGTAGGTTCCCAACATATCTAAGGAGGTCAGAGGCAGCAGATCGGGGGAGGCGGTTACAGTGGGATCACTGGTTTGGGGTGGTGGGTAGGGGAGAGACGGGGAGAAAATCTGTAACCCAAAATCTCGTGGAAATGAATGATATAAAGTAAAAATAAACATAAAATTTAATAAAAAAAAAAAAAAGGAGGTCAGAGGCAGGATGGAGGGGACAGAGGCTAACCAAGTCCTGGTGAAGTTTTGGCCCTTCAATACCCCCACAGGGCCCTTTAATCCTGCAGAAGGGAAAGGAGATGCCTCAGTCGAAAACCCAGGCACCCATCACCCCAGGTTTCTTTACCTGAGGTTGGGCCTAGAGGAGAAGCGAGAGAGAGGCAGGAAATGACACTAGAGGTAACCCAAGAGGTGAGCCCCTCAGAGAAGATGGGAGAGTTGGTAAGGATGGAAAAAAAAGGCTGGTGATACCATCACAGCAGTTATTATAGGAGGCAGCCCAGTGGCCTCTGACACCTCCCCCAATTTCCCCTCCTCAGTCCTTACAGACCCAAATGGTCCCATTCCATACCTTGTTGCTACCCCGAGCCTTGCTAGAAATGTTGGAGTCACTGCTAGCCACTATTTCCACCTCCTTTGCTGAAATCCCAATGCAAGTGGAGCTGTCATATCCAGAAAGGCAGCTGGATGCAGAAAGACAAAGGAGAGATCTGCCACTCCGTCTAAGGCACCAAAACTCTACAGTATGTAGGAACACCTATGAAGAGGACTAAGGGCTTCCACCTCCAGGATCAGCTACACTCAGGCTGGCCTCAACGACTGTTCTAGCTGTTCCCCATTCCTCAGTGTGCCCTATATTCAATCACAACCCAACAGGGAGAGGGAGTCAGAGTTGACATGCATCATCTATCCCACCGCCTTAATTTTATAGCCAAGGACACAGGGTGCGTGAACTTGTGCAACACATTAACGACAGAGCAACAACTATAAGCTAGATGTGATGGTCTAACTTCACTTCTGCAGGATTTTAAAGGGTTACAATGTACTTTTTCCAAACAACCCAATGTTAGGCAGTGCAAATATTATTAACCCTACTTCAGAGAAGAGGCAAGTGGCTCAAAGCAGTGGGGTAATAACAGCCTCCACCCCAGGGCTGCTGTGAGAACTGAACGAGATTATACAGGTAAAGCAGTCAGCACAGTGCTTGGCACACAGTAAGCACTGTATAAATGCTAGCTATTCTTAAGTTTCTAGCATGTCATTGGCCATTCCATACTTGTATGGGACGGTGTGGGGTAGAAAAGGGAGTTAATCACTTTAGTTTACATGAAGATCTACTAGATAAAGACCAGCCCACTGCCTGTCCAGCAAGCACTGGCCCAAATACAGACAGCCCCCTTAAAAGGAGTTCTCTGAAAGAAAACAAATCCTGACAAATGCCACTCTAGTCGTTATTATTATGGCTAACAGTGTTATCACGTCATCAGAGGCCACACTTAGGCTTTTATGCAAGCCCGACTTAGGAGGGGAAAGGCAGCTTAGATTTGGGTCCATATGGTATGTATGTTCTAGTTTGCACTAAATCCTAATGTTCCTCCTAACTTGTTGAAATATAAATGAAAATTTTAAACCTATGTTAGTGCTATATTTTGTCACCTCATGGTGGTAAGTTAATTCTCAAAAACCCCATAGTTCTGGATACAATTTAACTCTGTAATGAGGTAATCATGTAACATTGTATAGTACAGCTGTCTGTATTGGTGTCATAGTCACCTACTGTCAGTTCCGGGAGGGAAAGAGATTTGTTTCTTCTCTAAGCTGTGCACATCCCACAGTGCCTAACCCGGTGCTCTGGACACAAGAGACGTTTGATCAGTGTTTTCTGTACTGTGCTCTGCGTCTGAGGTGGAGCGACATCCGAAGGGCCCAAGGTACTTACATGACCTGCTTCTCCTCCAGGCTGGCCAAGGGCACTGCTCTATGACTAGGTTTGGACAGTACAGTTCCATCACCAGAAGAAAGAGGGTCTGGAACCAGAAGTCCATTCAGATCTCCATTGTAGGAGCTGGATGTTCGCTGGCTCTCTGTGCCTGAGCCTAACGCCGGAGGAAAAGGAAGATCTAGTTTCTTATCTGCTCGAAGTCCTAAGCATCTCCACCCCTCCCACCTGGATACTTTTGTTCATGCTGCTCCCCTCCATCCTCTACTTCAGTCCCCTCACCCTTTGAGAGCCAGTTGAAATGCCCAAGTGATCTTCTGTCCTCTAAATCCCCATGGCACTTCTTGTCAGTCCTACCACTTGCTTTCCTGCCTGTGTCCTCATTTAGCCTTTTATGTAGTAATCTCTCCCTAAGGATTCTATATGCTCCTTGAGGGCAAGGATAATGTCTCATACGCAGGATTACAAACGAGAGCATACACTGAGCGATGTAAGGGACAACAGAGATTATCTAATCCAACCTTTTTATTTTACACATGAGGAGAATGAAATCTGCTCAAGGTTACATGATTTGCCCATGGTCACACAGGTTGTGAATGGCTGAGCTGAGATCCAAACCCAGGTCCTCTGACTCCAAATCTGGCACCCATTTTTCACAATATAAACCCTCCTAGAAACATCTGTCTAGCACACAGTAGGCACTAAGGAAATATATTTGTGCAATTTAAAGAAGACAAGGCCCCTGCCAAAAAGACTGTGACAAATGACTGCTGTACTGGCTCCCTTGATACTTGATCAAATGAATGATAATATTGTTTTACTTCTCTTTAAGGACCACCCTGGAGTTGGGCATCTGCAGGTCTGGGGTCTGGCTTTCTCCCCAAATGTGGTTAACTGTTGCTGTGCTCTCATATCACAACTCTCCCTCCTAACATGTAAAACAAAACCAAAACAAAAATCATGGAAATAACATGAAGAAGGCTACCATGACTGAGATTTTCAGGAGAAATGAACAGGAAGAAATTGAGAATAAATTTAGATAGGGAACAGGATGAGTTTCCCTGGGGAAAGACACAGCATTCAGGGAAGAACTAAGTGAATGAGTGGCTCAGTGGCTGGCTATGGGAAAGCACACACATGCATGGAAACTCTTGGGTAATTTACCATAGCTGTTTCCTAGACACTAACCATCTCTAGTAGGCTCACAGCCAGGTCAGGGACCCAGGGTGCCCAGGAGACTTTAGGCTCCTGCTTACCTCATTTCAAGGGATAGAAGAAAAGGAAGTAAATGTCACCTATTTTCATAAACAGAGAATATTCCTAACTAGAATACTGCTTAGAGTTTAACTGGAGAATGAAAGGGGAAAAAGCCTCAAAAGACAATAAATACAGAAGCCCTGAAAAGTCCTTGGCAATAAAGGGAGAGATTAAAGGCAGCTACTTCTACTTCCTTCTGTGGCAGAAAAGATAAAAAGGTCATGTAGGATTTTGTGGGAATACAAGACTGGTTTCTCTGAAATCTTATTTGTAAACTTCTTTCTTAGGGGTGGAAGAAATGTTTAGAGATGGGCTTGTTGCTCCAACAATTGGCTGCCTCACACACCCAAACACAAAAGTTGATTCCTTCTACAGAAGCTCAAGTCTACCCATTGCAGGTAGTACCCAGATAAACAACGGCCTACAGAGATGTAGGGGGAGCCAAATCTGGGCTCTATAAAACCACCACAGGTACCAGTAGTACCCTATGTGAAAGCCAACCTACAACAACTAGGAAAAGCAAATCAAGCAAACTGAATGGGAGCCAGATGGCTTCTGCCTGGTATTCTGCCTGGACTCCCTAGCAGAAAGGGAAAAAAAAAAATGCCTCATTAGCCAAGAGGTGAAGCCAAAGCCAGACTTATCAGCAATGCCTACAAAGTTACTCAGGAAGAGTAAAAGATACCTGAGACCCAAGCAGGTACAGTCCTGTTCATCTCCAGGGCTGCCTGTCCCCCCAATAAGGCAAGGAAGAAATGCTCAACAGGGATCATTGGAGGGTCTTAAGTGAGAAATGAGTATATTAAGTTAGCTGGTAGAGGAAGTGGGAAGCTCCAGTTCCTAATGTCCTTGCCTGATGAATAAAAGGGATTGTTAGGTCCAAGGATGACTTCTGTCTGTGCTACTCTAATCAGCTGGTCTGCAGAACCTGGAACAGTTTGCCCTTTATGCTTTGGTCACCTCCTGGTGATAGCTCAAGACAAATCTGTAAAGTCTACCACCTCCCTTCCTCCTCCATCTGCCTCAGTTGGCCTACATGAAACACAGGAGTGTTGTCGGTGGCTCCACAGGAAGAGATGAACACTTAAAGAGGATGGGAGGAGGGAGGAAAGGCGAGAAAGGAGAGGAAAAACTCTGCTTATCCATTTTTGGCTTCCCTGAACAGGCTGACTTTTTAAAAAGAGAGAATGGGGGTGGATATGGAATGGAATGGTAAGTACTGCCTGCTAAGGACCACTAGGCCTTATGCTGCAAAACCAACTCATATCAGATGTTCATACACAAAGTGGGTAAAGGCTACAGACTGCTAGCTACTCTGACAAAAGGATGAAGCAGTATGGCCTAGAGCCGACCCTCAGAGGCTCAAGGATTATACAGATACAAGACAAACCTCTGAAGAGCAGCGAGGGATGAAAAGGCAGCAAAGGAACAGAGGAACTCCCCAAGCTCCAAGGGCGTCTATGACTCAGGAACTGCAAACTACTCGAGAACAGGTAACACTCCTTTCCTCCATCCCCCCCATAATGAATGGCAGGTTCTTTCAATCCCCAATGTTTTTCACATAGTAAATTAATAAATGCTTTTCCTATTCCATTCCATTCCATTCCCAGGGATGAGATGACTGGGATCAACTCTAGAAGGAGGCTGAGGAGACTGGAAGAAAAAACTAAGAGTTAGAGTCAGAAGGTACCTTAAGAAATCATCTAATCCAGTACACTCATTTTTTAATGGATGAGAAACTCAGAATCCCGATTTTATAAATTTATAGTATAATAACAGTAACTCAGAAGCAGACAATGCTTTATGCTTTAATGCTGACAAAGGGCTTTTACTATCTGTCTATATGTGTACATCTATCTATAAAATTTTATTGAATCCTCACAGCTTTGGGAGGTAACTGGTTGGAGAATTATCGTCCCTGTTCTGCAGATGAGGAAACTCCGCGATGACAAGCAGGGATCTTAAGATTCCCAAGACACTCCTTCCCCAGCTCTTGTGGAGGGGGAAGGGGGCAGTGGGGTGTACGGAAAGGGCCCTGGAATCCCCCATTAGACCGGGGCTTCGCTCCCGGAGGGCAGCGCTCAGCCCCGAGCCAGGCACACAGCGGATGTTTAATCAAGGCTTACTGACCACGGCCTGAGAAGAGCCGGGCTAGCATCCTGGCTGGCTCTCTTAAGAGCTGTATGACCTTGGCCTGGTCACTTCGCTTCGGGAGGCCTCAGCTTCCTCGTCGGTAAAACGAGGGGCTGGGCCCACATGGTGACCGGGGTCCGGCCCGAGGTCCCGGCCTCGCCCCGCCGGGGGCGGGTGTCCCCGCCCCTCCCCCCGCCCCCTCCTCCGCGCGCGCCCACTGACCTCCCGGCGGACGGTCCAGCTTCAGGATGTCCCGCAGATGCTGCGTGGCGTCCTCGATGTCGATGCTGGTGCAGGACGAGGCCATGGGGCCGGGCTGCGGGGCCTCGGCTCCGCGAGGGCGTCACCGTCACCGTCCGCTTCCTCCTCCTTCACGTCCTCCCCGCCAGGCCGGGCCGGACCGGGGCGCGGGACCGCCGCCACTCCTCCTCCTCCCTCCTCCGCAGCTGTGGAGGCTGCCAAGGTGGGACTCCGTCCGGTCGCTCGCTCGCTCGCTTGGCACTCCCTCCGCCCCGCCAACCCCACCAACCGCCTCCACTTCCGGTCCGCAGCGCGCCGAGCTCCCCCCACCGCCCTCGGAGCCCGCGCTGTCCCATGAAGGTTCCGGGCTGCGCAGGTTCCGGCTCCGAGGCTACGCTGGCTCGCGCTGCCCGCCCGGGGTCCTGGAGCAAGCGCAGCCGCCGCTGCCCTGGGGAAGTCGAAGAAGGGGCTAGCCCTGTCCTGACACTGGGAGGTACAATTTTAACCAGTCTTATTTCAGAGCAGAAGGAGCAGCCTGAGTCAAGTTAAAATGACACTGTAGAATCACTGAGCTAGAAGGGTACTTAAAGGGGCCCAAGGACACCCAGCTTGTCCGGGGGAAACATTGCCCTCAGGTTTGAATCCTAACTCTACTGATATGCCTGTGGTCTTGGGCAAGCCGCTTCTTCTCTGGATCTGTTTCATCTGTAGCTTTAGGTGGTCTCTGAAGCCTAAGACCCTATGGGATCCTTGCCATGGCTTCTGGGCGCAGTGGCTGGGACAGAAATGATCCCTTGGCTCAACCACAGCAGTCCTATCTGTCTAGGGAAGTCTCATGAAGACCGGGGCAATGGATAGCCCTGGATCAATGACAGACCCTCAAAATCGGAATGGTGTGGGGGTTTGTTTGTTTTTTAAAGATTACATTTAAGCAAGAAAGAGGAAAATCAAAAACATGAGGCTCATGAATGCAGGAAAAGATGTTCCTTGCAAAGAGCAGGGTGGAGAGCGCTGAATTTGGAATCAGAAGCCCTAGGTCAATCAATACCATTTCACACTTATTAGCTCGTAATAGTTGCTCAATAAACACTTATTCCTTTCCCTTTATATGGCACTATAAGGTTTACAAAGGTATTTCCTTCAACCCTATAAGAGGTCGTTTTTACACATGAGGAAACCGAGTGTCTGAAGTGAACTTTAAACTTGCCAAGGGCCAAGCTGAGTAGGAGCCAGATCCTTTTGACTTATAATTCTAGTCCTCTTTCCATAACATGCAGTCATCATTCTGAGGGGCAGGGAGGTTTATGTCACCTACTGCCCCTCCCCATATGAATGCTAATGAAAGACGGAAAGGCAGATTAGACTCACTGACAGCCACAATTTAGAATTGGAAGACTTTAGTAACCTCTTTTTTTACATATGGGTAGCCTGAGGAGCAGAGAAGGGAAACGAGTAGGCTGCCCCTGATCACAAGTGGAAGAGTTGTTTCAAACCCAGATCTGCAGACTTTCTACTACAACCAGAGTCACAGAGCTTAAAGGGACCTAAGTTTCACTACCCCAAAAGCCTCATTTTACAGGTGAAGGCCCTTAGACTTCAAGGGGAGAGGTTACTTGCTCCAGGGCATATAGTTAGTAACCATAAGAACTGAAACTCAAGTCCTTTGATTCCAAATTTAATATCCTTTCCACTATGCCTGGTAGTTGTCAAAGGCCAGATACCTATAGTGAATTTCACCTAATCACCCCAAGGCCTGAAAAAGAGAAATTATAGGTATTAGTCTGGGATGCAGAGTAGCTCAATCCCAGCTTCTACTAGATAAATTTTTCTCAAGTGCCTAAGAAGCTCCACATTATCCAGTCTGGCACAAGCCTTGGGGGCAGGAGGAAGTGGGTGGGTGGAATGAACCCAGACTAAACTCTAGAGACAGGAGACCACAAGGCATGGGACTTGTTTTTTTGGAGATGGTCTGAGCTTCTCTACAGAGAAAGCATTGTGTTGCACATTCAGAAACATTCGTCGCCTAGCAGGACTGTAGTTCTTTTCTTCCTTCCCTGAAAAATAGGGTGGTCAACTCAAGTCATTCCTAAGTCTACAGAAACGACAAAGCACTCTGAACAATCCTGAGAAAGGGATCCAGAAATCTCAAAAGCAAAGCTATAGAACCACAAGATTCTTTGAACCCTGCTCTGATACATACCGGTTCCAGTACATGCCCGACAAAGGAAGCCACCGAGCAAGGGACTCAAGTATCCAGAGAGGGGCCTGTCTGGGAAGAAATTTCCTAGGGATAAGGAGTAGCCCAGGTTTGGGGTTCCGTTGACATCTCTTCTCCAAGGCTTGGATATTCCTCTGCCTTATCAAGACAGAGTTTTGTTTAAAAAAAAACCAAAACACCAACATTTTATTGATTACACATTCCAGGCACAGGCACATCATTGTAGCTGTCAGAGTTTATATAGTGATTGTATCGGGTCAGTGGAAAGTAACCAGGCACCTGATTTATCCTCTCTCTGTCAAATAGTATCTACAGGCCCGAGTTCTTTAAAGGTACCTTTGTATCGAAGTATACAGCATGTTTGTTCACATGAGCAACATGCAAAAGCCCACAACTCAAGAAACTCGTTATCCTAGGAAAGAGGACAGTCCTCAACCAAATACAGAAGAGAAACCATGTTCTAGAACTTCATTTTATACCACAGGCAGAAAACAATTCTGGTCCCTGCAGTAATCCTGCAGGCATCAGGCATTTCAAGGCAAGCGTTAGTGGTGCATTCCAGGTTACCCTCACCTCCCCAGAGCCAAGAGCAGAACGAAATGTGAGGAAGAAGCAAGTCAGTTGATGTCACAGTACAAAGGACCGAATCAAAGCTGGTTTCCCTCAATGCTGCAACTGCTGGAGCATTGGGCCCGAAAGGTCCTTTGAGAGGCAATATGCAACCATGGAAAAGTCACTGACTTTCGAGTCATAGGCTAAACTCTGCCACTGGCTACCTATGCAGGCTGACCTTAGCTAAGCAAGCAATTTCACCTCCCTGAAACATGAGGGAACTGAAAAAGATGACTTTAAGGGGCCCTCCAGCTTTAACACTGTATGAAAGGGGAGACCAGTTCAAGTCCTGGGGTGGAGACAGGAATTGAGTTTGTTTTCTGGTCCTGAGAAAAGGTCCTGCCATCCTTCCATACTCCTAGTTTAGTAGGGGATTTACCATTTAAACATTTATACTGTGGTATGGGGGTACTTGTATGAGAACAGAAGCACAAAGGGGCCTTAATTTGTATCCTCCTATAGCTATAAACCTCTACCCCATCAGACTTAAGGTTAATGGATTTGAGTTTCTGGGATATGCAGTGGTGCAATGGGGGTGGAGGAAAATGAATAGAAATTAACCTAGCAGAGGGATGTGTGTGTATATAAGAATTTCAGAAGTATAAAGTTGCTTTCTACTTTCTTCCATGTCTTCAAAACAAAGCTAGGTGTCAACAAAGTAAGCTTCTGTTGCCACAAGGATATTTTAGGAAGGCATACGACATTGGGTAATAGGTCCAACGATGATTGTGTCTCACTGGGAGGAGACGAGAGCACACTACCCCAAGTCATCTCCCCCCAAAGAGATTTCCTCTCCTAAAGCAATCCTGTGCTGGTTTTCCCACTGCATAGCTTAGATTTTGCAGTATCCTGGGTACACATTGACAGGGCTGACCAGCAAGGGAACAGGATCATATGTAGCTTAGAAAAAAGAAAACCAAATCTTGACTTGAGCTTTCTCCCTTCACCCAGCTCCAAATTAGAATGGAAAAGGAATTTTTAAAGACTCTCTAAGACAAAGAAGCAGAGAGAATCTTTGTAAGCCATGCCCTGGCAAAGCCAGTCCACCTCAGAGATCCTTGATGGAGATTTGTTGGCCTTTCAGTCAGGTAGCAAACTAGGCCGGGGCATTACTGGAGTCAACAAGGGGGTCCCTGGCTTGCAAAAACCTATGGGGGTAGAATTATATCCCCAGATTCACTATGGGAAAGAAATAAAGCAGTCCTTTGCCCAGTAGGATCCCCACAGAGGCACTGCAGACACTCCTTCCTGGGAGGATGAGCCCCTCTAACAGGAATCCCCATCCTTGTTCTTTCTGATCCTTTGGCCTTTCAGATGAATGCTGCTTCCATGGGCACATTCTAGAGAGAGAGAGAATTCAGTTGCTTTAAGAACCCACTTTTATAGAGAAGGGCAGCTCTGGAAGAGGTATCCCCATTCTGTCCCTTTGAATCCAGAAGAGGAGCTGCCTTCCCCAAAGAGTCTTACACACCCAAGGAGATTTGATGATCAGTTAAAGCCAAAGAGAAACCACCAGAGTCCTTCCCATAAGGCTCTGACAGTTAGGACTTACTGGCCAGCATGGCCACACATCAGCCCTCTTGGTACTAAGATCCTTGACCTCGGGAGGACAATGTGCAGATAGAAGCCCCGCTTGAAGGAGTTGAAACATGCTGGAAACAGTGGGGAGATGCTGGAGAGGGCACATTTGTGGTTGCATCTGAGTATTCCTGAAGGTACAGGATAAAGGGAGAGACCTCTAACTCAAACCAGGAACCTGTCCTTCCTATGCCACTCTGACACCCCAAACAAGGGTGCACACTTTAATGATCCCACTCCATGAGGAGTTCCAGGTCTTGGGGAGAAATGGTTCTGGCCTCCAAGGAGATATAAGGAAATTCCCCTCAGCAATTCTCAGGCTCAGGAACAGCTAGGTGGCACAGTGAATAGAGCACCAGCCCTAAAGTCAGGAAGACCTGAGTTCAAATGTGACCTCAAACACTTGACACTTAACTAGGTGTGTGACCTTGGGCAAGTAACTTAATCCCAACTGCCTTTGCCTTCCCCCCTCAAAAAAAAAATTCTCAGGCTCCAATGCATCAGGAAGAGGCAAAGCAGAGGGAAGCCGAGTGCTACAGAGGTTTTTCTCTTTGTAAACATTGTTCAGGGGAGAATTAAAGAGAAAAACAAAATCAGAGCATGATCTATTGGGTTGTTTATGCCCTAAACAGCCAACTAGTTAAACTAATCAAAACAATTTAAACTGTTAAGAAAATTTTCATGGTTTTATTGTATAATGAGGCATTGGAACATCTGAACAAATCAAGATCTGGGCTGCACACGCAGCTGCTGCTTTCTCCTGCGTTTCTTTGGGTTACTAGAGCAACTTGTCAGTACATTAAAAAAAAAAAAGACAACCTTTTGCATTACTTAGTCTTTCTAAGGCATGCGCTGGTACAACACAAACTTCTCCTGTCAGATGCAGCTAGTCTAACGTCCAAACATCATGCACAACACACTCAAATAGTGATGCCACTGCCACCACCGCGGCGTCCACCCACCGCGGCCTTGCAGGCTTGTGTATGATATTTGGAGTGTTCTGAGGGGGCTAGGGAGAGGAAGTGTGAATAATATCAGGAAGAGGAGAGAGAAGGAAACAGCGTGGGCGCCTTGGGAAGAGGGGGCTCAGCCAAAGTTGTGCAGCGCTAGCCTGAACATGTCATTGGTGCACACCCAAGCATCGTTGATGTTCTTTAATAGAAATATCTGGTGGAATCCCATGATGGGGTCTTCATCAGCCTGTGAGGAGAGAGGAAAGACACACCTCTGAACAATGTGGTAAGTGATACAGGAAATCAGAACTAGGCAGCTCTGGGTTTTTAGAACAAACAACTACCACGCTGCCTTCAGGCAATAGAAAAGTCAGTCAGTGGATTTAGAGTTCAAAGATGGGCAGTGCTACTTAATACCTACATACCCATCCATGGTCAAGACACTTCTATTCTCTGGGCTTCAGCTTTCAAAGCTGTAAAACAAGGGCCTAGGAACAGATGTTTTCTCAGGTCCCCTTCTAGCTCTAAAGCCTAGGATCCCATTAAATAGGAAAGTCAAGGCTATGCTAAAAGGGGCATATCCCACAATTCCAGTGCCTGAACCTTGAGGATACTCCTCTGAGTTTGGGCCCTTTAACACCTGGCCTCCTGTTTTCCTAAGAATTATCCACTACCAATACTGGTTCAGCCACTAGGCAAGGCTCTCTGTGAGGATTAGAGAAAATTCCTTGGAAGGAGAGCTTTTCATTCAGACTTAGTCCAGCTGCTGGCTCCAGCTAGAATCACTTAGAAAGAACATGCAGAGACCATAAATCCCTGTGGGATCATGGGAGGGAGGGCCTGAAATTTACCAACCACTGGCCCTGAATCCAAAGTAGCCTATTCCCTAGGGCAGCATGGACTATTATTAGATACAGGGAACCACACCCCATGGAAAAGCAACACAGCAGCATCAGATTAGAAAACAAGAGGCCAGAAGCAACATGCACTGACTGGGCAGCTTGGGGCGTTCCCTCCAGCTGTGTGTCTGGGGAAACGAACCAATCCAAAAGAAAGGCCTCTGGGGAACAGGGCAGGGAGAAGATAAGCATGCCCAGTGTTCAAGAATAGCCAGGAAACAGGTCCTTCACAGCCCTCTGGCAGCACAGGCTAAAGGAAAGAGACTTGGCTTTTCCAAATGGTATAAAGCATGGCCTTTGCATGGGGCCCCTGGCCCTCTTATTCCTTTCAGGTATCCTAAGTAACATAGGCTCCATGGGTATTCCAAGCAATCTTAATGACATTCAGCCACTGCCTCCAAACGTGTCTGAGGTGAAGCAGTAGGCTATGTGTGGGCACATCCCCTCTCCCAGCCCTCAGACATAAGCCCGGCCCTGCTGCCCTGTGCACAGAAAACTCAGAGAGCATCCAAGCAGTTTGGAGCAGGTGCCAATGGGGAGAAGATAGGAAGGAATAGTCTCTCCATCTCTTGTTTGAGGCTGTTTTGTTTGTTTGACTTGGGGATAGAAGCAGCTCTCTGACCTAAGGGAGAGTGGCTTGTCACTGCCAAGTGATATCAGAGTGAAAAGCATGAAGATACACAGAGGTTCACCATGTACAATAAGCAACTTTGTTTTAAGATTAGAGTTTGATGTGAGCACAAAATAGAGACAAATCACTCATTGAAGCTGCTCAGGAGATCTCTTGGGAGACTGAGGCAATGGAGACGATTGGGAAGAAGACTGATCAGGAAACCCTTTTCAGCTAAGAGAAGAAGAGGGCAGGGGAAGGCTTGGGCTAGAAAAAGAAGCCAAGCAGGAAGTGAAAGAACAAGCCATTGAAAAGTGGTCAAACAGCTAGCTAGCAAGGTTTATGTCACTACATAAGTACATATGCCCTGCATGAAGAGCTAAGCCCATTAATGAGATCCCTTGCTGGACAGAATGGAAGCAAGGTTTTGTTTGTTTCTTCTTCACGTTACCTGCTCAAACTGAGGTATCCCCAGAGAAGCCAAATACTGATCATCTCACAATGAGGTATCACTTTTAAAGTTCATAAAAGCACCCTCCTCATATTAGTCGAGGTAGGGAGTGTAATTTTATCAGTCCTCCTTTATAGATGAGAAACTAGACAGAGGTTAAATAACTTGCCCAAAGTCACAGGGATATGTAATAAGAGATACAGAATGGACGACAGCCTTCTGCCATCAGACCCAATGCTCTATGGGCTATGCCAGGACTGTTCCGGCCACAATGGTGCAACCCTTTCTCCCCAAGCTATAGTGCTGCCTTCTATACAAGAGAATGCTACTAGTTCCTCTTGGAAAAGCCTGTCTGCCTAGGGTTCTGATGTCCCTTGGGGTTTGCAGAGATGCTCAAGCAAGTCAACCCTTGAGAGTAGCTCCTTGGCAGTAACCTCCTCCAAGCGTCCATATGTGGAATTCCACTTGTACTTCTCAGACATTCTTTCTCCTTCAAGATAGCCCCAACTGTTCATTTTGTCCTGATTTCACCTAAATAACTCTTTTGAGGTGGTGGGAAACACAAAAGGTACTCAAGTACCCTACCAGGACCAGGATGGGGACTATGTGATTACACAACAGAATTTATGAAAAAGTTCTGGAGATTTTAGTAGAATACAAACTTAATGAGTCAAAGGTGTGAAATGGCAGCCAACCCCCTTCCCCCTATCCAATCTTAGATTGGATCAAGAAACCTAACATCCAGAATGAGGGAGCTAAGAGACCCACTGTGCTCTGCCCTGATCAGACCATAGTCTGGACACCACATTTTAGGAAGGGCAGTGACAAGCTGGAGTCAGTCTAGAAGAAGAGGACCAGGATAGAGAATCAATTAGAGACAGTGGCCTCAGAGAATTAGTTGCAGGAAATGGAGATATTTAGCATAGAGAAGAGAAGGTCGGGGTGGGGGGGCAGGGCAGGAATGAGAGCTGTCTTCAAGTATCTGAGGGACTGTTTTCATGTGTCAGAGATGCCAGAATTGCTCTCCTTGGTTCTGGGGGCAAAACGAGAAGCTGAGGGTAGAAGTGGCAGAGATGTCAATCTCAGCTGTAAGAAGGGAAAACTTCCTCCCTGTGAGAGCTCTCCAAAACTGGAGCGGGCTCTCTCTAACTGGAGGTCTTCAAGTGGAGGCTGGAGGACCACTTGGGGAGGACATTGTAAAGGTGGATGAAGTATGAGTCAGACTAAAGAGCCACTGAGGTCCCTTCCGACACTGTGCATTTTTGCTTCTGAACAACATCCCTCAAATCTCGATCCTCAGTAGGGATGTGGGTTTGCTCTACTCAGCCAAGACACCTAGGGCAGTTGTGAAGACAGAGGTGTAGAGAAAGAGACATGCCCCATAGCAAGCTTTAAAGAAAGTCTGATAAGATCCCCCCAAATGGCAGCTGCTCATTCTATGTACCTCTGAAGCAGGAAACAATGGAGGGCAGGAGACAGAATAACCCTTCTGCCTGTTATCCACAGACAGCGGCAAGATGTAGTAGAAAAAGCGCTGGACTGGAGTCAGGAGAGACCTGGATTCGAATCCTGCCTCCGACACTTACTTGCGATGTGACTATGGGCAAGCCACTTAACCTCTCTGAGCCTCAGTTTCTTCATCTGTAAAATGGGGATAACAACACCTGTAGTATGTACCTCACAGGGTTGTTGTGAAGATCAAATGAGACCCTGGGCATAAAGGGCCTTAAAGGGCCATATATGGCAGCTCTTCTTATAAAAGGTTGGAATTTCCCCCACTTTGGCCCCATGACTGAACTCCCATCTGCTGCTAAGGGGGCCTGCTCACCTTTAGCTGCCCCACCACCATACTGAGTATACAGCTGTCAGGGGTGGGCTGGTGGTCCTGAGCTGTGATGCTGTGCTGTATTTTCTGAAATGGAAGGCTCTGAAAGAGAAAAAGGAGAATGTGAGCCCATGGCCAGGAGCAGAGGCATCTTGGACCCCTGAGATAGAAGGCAGATAGAGATGGGGCTCATACTTACAGACAATTTCTCCACAATGGCTGCTTTGCCTTGGAATTGCTGCCCTTCCCATGTAAGGCAAGATGCATCAATCTGAAAGAGGAAAAAAAAGTCAGAAAAATCTAGTATTGGGGCCTGAGTGGGTGGGGGTCAAGGCTTCATGACTGAGGAAGCACAATCTCCCCACCACAGCCCCTTTAAGACAGTCTCATTTTTCCTCTCCAGTGGAATCACAAAGGAAGGTGAGCTGTACCCCCACTGCACTGGCACCTTGGTCACTGCCTGGGAAAAGAAGAGATTGTCTTAGCAAAGCCCCACAGACAGCCAGAACCACCCCTGCTTTACCCCTGAGCCTACTGTCTGCCCCAGGTTCGTGTACTCACCAGCATTCTAGCCTGAGACATCCTACCAGACATGCCAACTCCATTATCCCACAAGTTCTGAGCATCATTTTGGGTCTAAGGTAGTAGCCTTTTTTATCTGTCCCTTCCACACTTCCTATTAAACCTCTCTCATAGGCAGCACTGCAATCACTGGAAGAGAAAGCTGTCAAGCTGACTCGAGCTTTCCCGTTCTTGAGCTTTTTCTAATTTCACTGAGATAACCATGCTTGGGGAATACTCCAGTACTGAACAAGGAGAGACTGCACAATTATAAGAGCAATAGAAGACAAAATCCTCACAGAAGTGCTAACTGAATTACATAGTCTATATTTTGGTGCTTGCCAATTTAGTTGTGACAAATTCAACAGAATTTTTAAAAAATCATAGGTTCATACATTAGAACTGGACAGGACCCTGAGGATCTTGCTTTATCCCTTCACTCTACATCTAGATGAAGAGCCTGGGGCCAGAGAGGTGAAGTGCCCTGGGAATATGGTGTGAAGAAGGATGTGAACCTGGGTCTTATGGCCACAAATCCAGTCATTGTGAAAGCTGTGCTTTGCGAATTCTCCCAGCCATGTAAAAAGGTACTACTCTGCCAATGAAATGGCTGGTTTGACAGACAGCATTGATATCAAACTTGAATGTCACTTATACCACAGCTGAAGTCGGCCAAGTTCCTTCCCTCAAGACCAACAATAGCAACGGTTCTTAATTTTATAACTCTTGATGGTTTACAAAGCACTTTCTTCACATCAACTCTAGAGGAGAGAGAAGTTAGAACTCAGAAAACATTTCTCCACAGAAACAATGTTATAAATGGCAATTAGATTCCCAGACTACCCACAAAAAAGGTTCAGCTAACCCAAGATGACCTTGAAGTATACTACTACTACTACTACTACTACTACTACTACTACATTTAGCCATACGTTATAACATTGTTTCCATGGGAAAATGTAGGAAGGTTTTCCTAGCAGAGTGTGTAAGGGGTCTTGTGGGTTACATAGGGTAGGGGCTTAATAAATGTTTGCTGAACCAAGGACACAAAGAATACTCCTCTGCACCTCGGAAGCATCTGGAAGACTGGTAAAGAGGTAAAAGATTTGATCCCTCTTTTTATTACATAAGTTACATAAGAAAAGAAACTTCCTTGGTACTCCTTTACATTTCCATAAGAGAGACCTCTTTCTAGATCAATTGCCCTGCAGGTGTTCTAAACTGTGTAACAAGGGGTAAATGAGGTCACGGAACAGACCTTTGTATTCAGATTATTTCTCCATCAAATACAGAAGTAACTAGGCAGCAAGAAAATAGTGTGAAAATATCAAATAAAAACAATGACAAGTCACAGAATCACACATTTGGAGAGGATATTAATTCAATCCTCTCCTTTTACAGATGGAGAAAATAGCCCCAAGGACTTTTTCAGAATCACAGAGCTTTATTGAATAAGTGGCAATACCAAGACCAGAATCTGTCTTCTTACTACAATCCTGCAGCCTCTGGTAAAACTGATTAAAATACAATTCTACCTGCTTCACTGAACAGTCTGGAACTTGGAGCCAAAGACCCACTAGAGGGGGCCAATGGCTAATGCAAGTCAGCCACTCCCACCTGAAAGTAAGCAACCTTGTCCCAGCCCCAATTAACCCCCTCCCCAGGTACTTACGTATATTGCTCCTAATTGAGTTCTGTCATTATCAAATAACTGGTAGTAATGTTGCACAAAGCTGGATCCAATCTGCTCCCAAATCGGCTTGTCTCCCATTCTGGATCCTCACCTAGCAGCAGAAACTGCAAAAAGCAGCAAGACAAGAGATAACGTTGGGACCAACGGCCACGCACAAATTTGAAAAGCTCTTCACATCTAACTCTCCCACAGTCCTCTCTTCAGAGCTGTTATTACACTGGGTACAGAGAAACTTCCGACCAAAAATCCCACTCCACGTCTAATATCAGGGTGGGCACAGAACAGTCCCTTTGGAAGATTTTGCTAATCATACACGTAGTGATTTACATGAGTGAAAATACTCATGGAGTATTTGTTGGGAGATAATATTTTGGACTGAGGTGGGACAAAGGGTGGGAGTAGAGGAAAGGCCATACAATCAGAAACTATCTCCTGCCATTGACAGTCTTACAATCTAGAGGGAACCCATTTGCTAGTAGGAGTACTCTGGGTAAAAGTTTTCCAGAATATCATCATCAGGACTAAGGGCCATCTGGACAACCTGCAATGGTAGCTTCTAATATTATGATTATAGGATTGACTATCTCATATAGCAACCAGAGCCTTCACCGTTATACTCATCGGGACTAACAAATTACATTCAAAGCCAGCCCACCAAAGAGCTGTGATTAGGAGCAACCCCATTCACCAACCTAGCAGAGGCCCTGTGGCCTAGCCCTCTCACTCTGAAAAAGTCAATGATCATTTTTCAGGGTAAGATAGGTCAGAAGGAATTTTGCTCAAGGTCATTAAGGCCCAAGACCCTCACTTTCACAAGGAAGAACAAAAATGTCTAGGAGCACTAATCAAAGTCACTTCACCCAGAATGAAGTTTCCTTAGGGAGAGGCCTATGGCATGCTATCTCTTATTTGGAGCTAAGTTTCCCTATCAGATAGGCCATAGACCATGCCTTGTAGTTCTGGCTTGAGTAACTTTCTCATCCTGTCCTGCCTCATAGGGATAAGGGCATTATGTCAATGTCCCAATAAACAGTGGAACTTCAATCCTAATAGGCAAGAGAACAGATGGATCCCTAAGCCCATGCTGAGCCACAAATAACTGGTTACACTGGCAGTCACAGCCATCACGAAGCAAATACAATTGGTAAATCACAGGTATGTACAGCTTGGGGACAGTTAAAAGACAGAAAGGAGTGAGTACTCTGTGGTCTCCATTTTCCAAACTAGCAGGCAGAAATGTCTCCCTAAATGGGAGTGAAGATGAAGACAAGCTTTTTCTATGAACATCTATGTTTGGCTGCAGTGGGGAAAAGGAAGGAAAAGGTCTGGACACCTCTCTTTTCCCCATTCATTTGTACATAATAAGTATGATTTCTAGGAGAAAGATCTCCCTTTACATAGCTGATGGATGGAGTCCCTGAACTTGGGGCCAGCCAGGGCTAGGCTGGGAGAGCAAAAAGTGGACCTCCTTATTGTCTGCCTGCCTTCCAAAACTTCAAATGGATTCTTTTCAAGCCCAGCCAGGGATGAGGGCCTGGACCAGGGTGAGCCCAGCGTATTTAGCTTAGCCCTAGTCATTCCTGGGTCCCAAGCCCTACACCCAGCAACCACTTGATGTGAACTCTAATTTGCTTGAGAGGAGATTGGTCTTTCCAGCTCCAGGACAAAGAAGGCAACACACTTTCCAGCCCACAGGATGCAAAGTTTGCTATTTCTCAATGAGCCAGCAACTTCCAAAAGCAGACAGCAGCTGCAGGGTGGAGAACCCCCAAAGACCACCTGGCCTAGGGTTCTGTGGAAGTAGAAATGCTAGCTAACAGAGAGCAAGTTTCCTCCAATGCTGAAGGGAATAGAGAGTGCAACACAGCAAAGCTGATTCTCCCATATACTGTAATGCTGCTAGCTACAGAGGCCACAGGGGGGAGCTGGCTGCATTCTACAGAGGAAAGGACTTTCACTTAAGACAGTGGCCTTAAGTTTCTAAGACTTAAATGAAGACGAAACTTTAAGAGATCATCTAGTCCAACCTCCTCATTTTATAGTTGTGCAAACAAAGGCACAGAGTAATGTCTTAAAAATCACACTGTTGATAAATAGCAGAGTCCAGATCCTTCAATTCCAGATGACTTTTCCACTGAACCGAGTTCTCAAAACTCCCCCCTGCCCAAGTGGCCGAGGGTTAGTTAGGAGGACAGTTTTATTTTTAGCCAACACAAAAATACTTCACCATGCTGGCTGTTCTAAAAAGAGAACCTACATGCTTGGATGACTAATAAATCCATGTCTAGGAAGTCTAAAACTAGCTGCCATTGAGGGAGAACTGAAGCAGGATTGGGTAAACTTTGTTTTAGCTAGCACAAGGTGAGCCTTAGCTCACCTGCTGTTGAACAAGGAAAAAGGCTTAAGATTCATTCAGTCGAATCTTATAGGCCGCTGAATGCCAACCCCTATATCCCCTGATCTGACCAGCTTTCAAAAACACTGAGCAGCAGTACTGAGTGCCAGGCCACCCATGGACAGCTACAATGGAATCCCAAGCCAGTGGGCAAACACTATGGCCCGAGGCACTTCCTATTCAAAGTGGCCACAGCTCAACCAGCACCATCAGCCTGGCCTCCCAGGCCCAATCTCTGACTCTCTTTCTCTCTCCTGAGGGAGGGATAACCATTTCAAGTTCATAAGAATTAGCTGGGAGGGACTTTAGGACTAATCTGTTGCACCCCCTCATTTGACAGAAAGGAAGACTGAGGTCCCAAGAAGCAAAGCCACAATCTCAAGGTTCCACATGCATTAAAAAGCCTAGTGTTGGGTTCCATGCTCTTTCTGCATATACCCTACACTATTTCTCTTCAACCCCTCCTATTCTGGACTGGAGAAGTACTGGATGGAGAGCTCCTCTACTGGGGCTCTTCAAACCTGCTTCTCCCATATCAGGTGCTACAGAAATGCTTATCCCTTCCCCCTCCACAGACCAGTCACTAGGCCTCAAACCTGAGGCTGTAAAATTCTCTGAATGCTACTGAATCCAACTAAATTAAAATTGGGAAATGTTTAATAAAATAAATAAAAATATGATACCACATAGATCATGTTAATTTGTGTTTTTCTGAATCAATATGCAGCTGCACAGTTCCATTTCTATTGGAATTTGACACCACTGGTCCCGTCTGCTTACTGAAGGATGTCAAACTCAGCTGCATCTCCTCTAGTTTGCATAAATTCATTCCTGTTGAGAACTCTTAACTGAGGGAGATCCCCCAGAAGGTCGGCACTGCTGTACCCAGGGGCACAGCTCCTCATCTCTAGAATTATGTCCTTCTAATATTCATGAAATGATAAACCATGTGACTTTCTGAAGAGTGTCTATGACATTCTACTGGCAGCATCTCAAAGAGAAGGACTACACTAACTTGGGAAAAGAGGGTGGAGAAAAACCCTAAGGCAAGGCTTGATCACTTAAAAGAAATTCACCTTAGACTGCACAGTGTTGTGTCAGTTCGAATCTGAACTAGAGCTCAGTCAAGGCAACACTGTAGGGTGGAGTTGGGCAGCACCACTGGCATCACCTGAATTATACTCACCAGGGAAACTTTCAGACAGTAAAGATGCCAGAAAAGAGCTGACAGAGTAACAAGAACTGTAAAAGTAGAGAAAAGTCTATAAATCTAATAGATAACAAGGTCCAGGAACAAATCTATCACCTATTGTGTCAAGTAATGGGAATGGGAGCAGAGGCAAATCGCTCAGTATAAAAAGGGGGACAGTGTCCAATCAAAGCCTCAAGCTGCACGTGAACAGAACAAGCCCGCCACAAATATTCTCCCAAAGCTTCTCTACAATTTAGAGAGCATAAAGAAAACCCATACTTATTCCAACTAAAAGATCTTCTGAAGCATCACAGAAGTTTAGCTTCTGTTAGCAAAATCTGGATTGTCTCTTTAGGGATAAGGTATTAATTAGTTAACAATCACCTATGGACAGGAGAGTATTGTAATAGGCTTGATCAATCCAGATGTCTGGGTAAAGACTTACCCAGAGTCAAGTACAGAGAGCCAAGACTTTACCTCTTCCTAAAAGTGCAATTATTTAAAGAAAATTGGACAAGAAGGAAGATCAACTTCCAAATGAGAAAGATAGGATGGAACAGCCCTTGCTGCTGATGGTACCCAGGACAGTACACTTCAGAGGTGCTCAGAAAGGAGTCAGTCTCCTCAGAGAGAAGGCACAGAGGTCAACTTTCACAATTGGCTATCAGCTCTCTTAGACTGCATGAAGTGGTAACCTCCTCTGGTTAAAGGGGGTGGGGTGGTGAGGAAAGCTTTCCCTATTAATATGCTTCATCTGTAAAGAGCCCTAGGAACAACCAAAGAATAGGGTGAGATCTCAAACCCAAACCAATCAATCAGAGGACTATAGGTTTCATAAGCTTTAAAAGATATGATCTTGAAATAGGGGGTGGAGTAAAGATGGCGGAATAGAAACAGGACTTTCTCACAGCCCCGGCTCCCACCTTCCCCGGCTGCCACCTCCCCCAATTCATGTAAAAAATTACTCTAGACAAATTTTGGAGCTACAAACCCCACAAAATGACACAGAGAAGCTAACCTCCTGCTGAGGACAACCTGGCAGGCCGGCGACAATCGGCCAGTGCAGAATTCTGGGAGCCAACTCCAGTCCCCTGTGAGCCAGAGGTCTTAGCCCCAGGGTAGCCTGACCAGCTGCTGGCTGGAGGGACTTCAGATCACCAGCAGCTATAGTGGTTTCCAGAATTATCGATCCATAGATGCCAAGGACAAAGTGAGAGGTCAGTGCAGTGTGGACTTTGGGACCTGGGAATTTGGAGTGCGATCTGACCTTTGCCCTGGGGGCTCAGCAGCCACCACATGGCAGCTTCAGCTTCTGGCCTGCAGAGTGTAGGGGGACCAAGTGACCAGTCTGAGGGGTAATCACTCTTGCTTTAACCTGCTTGGATCTGGATTGCTGTCTAGGGTGGAGGTCCTGTGGTGTGTGACTAGGTGCCAGAACTGGTGGTGGCTTCAGAGAGGGCACCCAACTAATACCTTTACAATGGAGGGGAGGAACAGGAAGGCAAAAGAGAATGGGTCAACCTTATTCTCATTGAATTTGGCTTAGGGAGGTAATGACATACACACTAAATAGGGTATCTCACCCTACAGGAGAGTAGAGGGGAAGAGAAAGAGAGGGGGGGATAATGGAAGGGAGGGCAGGTGGGGGGGAGGGAAGTTGGAAGCACCCACTTTTGAAAAGGGAAAGGATCGGGGTGGCCAGGTAGCACAGCGAGTAAGAGCACAGGCTCAAGTGTCAGGATGACCTGGGGATCAAATCCCAGCGCAGATACTTAGCACCACACCCAGAAATAACTGGCCATGTAACCTTGAGCAAGTTACTTAAGCCCGATTGCTTTAAAAAAAAAAAAAGGGAAAGGATCAAAGTAGAGAATAGAACAAGTGAGGGGTGGGATAGGATAGAGGGAAATATAGTCAGTCTTCCACAATATATCCACTATGGAAATGTTTTGCATAGCTACTCACAGTGAAGGTGGGTGACAAGGGAGGAAGGGAAAGAATCTGGAATCCAAAGTTTTAAAATAAAATGCTTAAAAATATATGTACATGTTATTATTAATATTTTACATGTAACCGGGAAATGAGATATACAGGCACTGGGGCATAGAGATCCACTGTGCCCTACTGGAAGGTCAAAGGAGGAATGGGAGAAGATATGGGAGAGAACAGATTGGGGGAGGGGATATTCAGTGGAAATGCTGTTTTGGGGTGGTGGGTAGGGAAAATTGGGGAGAAAATTTGTAACTCAAAATCTTGTGGAAATGAATGATGTAAACTAAAAAATAAAAAGAGAGAAAAAAAACTAAATAAAAGACATGATCTCATTACTTCTTAAAACTTCAAAGTCTAGTCAAATTACACAGCTAAAAACATGTCCAGCCCTTGATCTGATCCATCAGAGAGAAAGAAATAGGAAGGCACTCAATCCAATTCCATTTTCCCAAATGATAGGCAAATAACTGCAGAACTCAGTAAGATTAGAAGCCCAGTCTAGCAGTATGCCTGAGAATGTATAGAAGCAAAACTCAGAATTAGGAAATAGGTCTTCCAAAACCAAAGTCCAGAGAAATCAGAAAAGCCAGGTCTTTGGAGGCATTCAGAATCAACCATGTACCATTATTTAAGAAAGGTCCATGGGGCGGCTAAGTGGCACAGTGAATAGAGCACCAGTCCAGGAGTCAAATATGACCTCAGACACTTAACACTTACTAGCCTCGTGACCTTGGACAAGTTACTTAACCCCAACTGCCCTGCCTTCCCTGCCCCCTCCAAAAAGAAAAAGGAAAAAAAAAGGTCCATTACTCTATCACTCAGAAAGAAAGGAAAAACTCTATGTTTACTGACTAACTTATTGACCATTAAGTCAAAGAACAAAAATCTGCCAATCTGGGCCCAAAGGGGGCCTTACTGTATCCATCAAGCTGCTGGAATGGGCTCACCAGGACTTCTTCTGCAGGACAGCTGGTACTTCCTCACTTCCAGAAATACCAACAAGCAAAAGGAGAAAACAGACATGAAAACTGATATAAACCTCATACAGATGACAATGTGGTAGAGTCTAGACTAAATGACAATCGATCAACCAACCAACTTTTTAAAAGCCTAGTTGGAGCGTTATTCCTAGCCCTGTAATACAACACTGAAATGTGAAGGACAGAGAAGTGTGTTAATGCTAGAGACATCTACAGCAGCCCAAGTCACAAGCAATACGATGTAGTACAGTAGTTCTTAAACTGTGGTTTTCCAACCTACATGGGGTCATGAGGGGAAAAAGTTTAAGAAGCCCTGGTGGATACTGGAGTACTGGACTGAATCTTAGGAAGATATGGGTTTGAATTTCTCCTCACACCCTTACTAGCTAAAAAACTCTTTGAATCCCAGTTTCTTTATCTGTAAAAGGAAATTAGATTTGATGATCTCTCAGATCCTCAGGTGTCAAAGTGGACAGAGCACCCGGGCTTAGAGTCAGGAAAACCTGAGTTCAAATGCAGCCCCAGACACTTCCCAGCTGTGTGACCCCAGGCAAGTCACTTAACCCTGTTTTCCTCAGTTCCTTATCTGTAAAATGAGCAGGAGAGGCAAATGATAAACCACTTCAGTATCTTTGCCAGGAAAATCCTAAATGGGATCACAAGAGTCAGACACAACTAAAAGACCTCAACAAGATGCTTCCCAATTATTCTAAATCTAAGATCCTATAACCCCCAATTCAGAAGATTTACACTCTTTAAAATTATTTCACTTACTGTTTCCCCCTCAGATTTCATACAAACCTTTGTACCTCGCCTATGTACTTATGCATTATATTATAGTTATTTCATAGGATTGTATGATTTATAGATGGAATAGGGCATTTGAGATTATCTAGTCCAACACCATTATATTACAGGATGAGGAAGCTGAGGCCTGAAGAATGAAAGTGACTTGCCCAAGGTAACAGAAACATCAAGTAACAATGAATGAACCATATTCTCCCATGCTTGTTTTCTCTGAAGTTTACATTTTCCTAGACCCAGCAAAGCACTCTACTCAACCCTCAAGACTCAGCTCAAATCCCACCTTCTGTGAGAGGCTTTTTCCGGCCCCCTGACCAATCCCCTACCTCAGACTGCAGCGGTGACCTCCCACTACTCCTGTCTTTAGGATGTTCAGTCTCCCCCTCACATTAGTCTGGGAGCGCCTTAAGGGCAGGAGACTGATAGAACTCTTAACAAGTGCTTATTAAATTCTTAATTGCTCTATACGCAGAAGGGGCTTAATGTTGGTTAAACTGAGCCCACCCAAAGCCAAAACATCTAATCACAGAACTGGACAGACGTCACCTCCCTGGAGGATAACAAAATGCAACCTCATCGGCTGAAAGTGTCTTTTAGCACATTTGTCTAGTTGGGATACACTTGGTTCAGCTGACACAAATGTTAATATTCCAGGCAGAAAAAATGTGGATGGCCCAAGGACACCCTGAGACTAAACTGTGGGAAGGCAGAAGTAATGCTCTAATCAGAAAATCCAGCACAATACTATTCAAACAGTGGCCCACTTGGAATTATATGGTCTCAAGTCAGAAAGGCTTTGGAAGACCACCTGCCTCAACTCTCATTTTACAGAGAAGAGGACTGATATCCAGAAAAGTTCAAGGACTTGTCCACGGCCACACAGCTAATAAACAGCAGTCTTAGAATTCCAGCCCAAGCATGAACTCCCAAGTTAGAGTTCTTTCCATTGTAGCCTTACAACAATCCAATAGCCCCATAGTCGAAGAAGCTATTCTCAGGAGGATACTTCAGAGGAAGGTTGATTTGAAGGAAAAATGCTAAATGAAGGGAACTGTGCCTTCCTAAGAGAAGCCTGGGAGCTAGGTCCAGTCTGAGGAAGACAAATTCATTTATCTGTTGCCCTAATCCTCTCCTTTCTCTGACCCAGTGGCAGGAACAACCTTCTCCTCTAACCACCAAATGGTTTTCACAGCTGAGACAGGCTACTAGGCTCTTTGTGTACTAGAATCAAAATGAAGAGATGTGAAAACAGGCTACAGTGTGACCACCACCCCCGTCCACATAAAAAGAATGAATCAAAATGTATATTTAAAAAAGAGAAAATAAAAGTCTATCCCCAATTAAACCCTGCGTATGATATACCCTACCACGAAAACCCAGGCTCTTATTTGACTTGGTCAGGTTGATGTATAGCCCAGATGCTGCTGATTGTTCACTCTAATCTATAAAAGAAGATTCAAAGAAACACTTCCTCCACCATCCCTTGGCTTACAATAGAGTACCCCATGGCAGGCATCTGAAAGACCCAAGGCTTAACAGCCCAAAGCCCTAGATAATGATGCATTTGGTGGTTGATCATAGGTAGACAATTTCAATCATAAAAGGAATATCTTTCCCCATTATTATACCTGGAAAGAGCAGGATGAAAAAGTACAAGGCCTGAATTAGGATGCTTATTTTGCATCTCTGTCCCTCCTGTGGGTGACTCTGGTCAGCTCAATTTCTGGTGCATCTAGTATCTACTTCCCTAAAACTGTCCAGAATTGAAACTTGACAAACCTACCCATTATTTAGAAGATCCTAGAAAGATACTTGATTTTAGAATCATAAGGGCCCTCAGAGATCATCTGGTTCAATATTTCATCTCACAAATAAGGAAACTGAGGCCTAGAGAAGTGATTTCCTTGAAATGAAGCACAGCCAGAACGAGAAAGAGCTCCCAGATTAGATCTTACCAGAACCTTATGGATTTGAGCCTGTTTTGGGGGTTTCCCAGTTTGGGTGGGGTATAAGGATAGAGAGCCACACTGCTAGTGTACAAAGACCCCACCTCACACCAAAAGACAGAATCTTGAGAGTTGGAAGGGTCCACTTTCCTAACCAATACAGGAAGCCTCTATACCAGTGGTGTCAAACTCTGGCCACATACTGACTTAGAAAACCCTAAAGTAGTGTTATCTAGGTTGTATTTTTATTTATTTTGTTAAATATTCCCCAATTACATTTTAATCTAGCTCCAGTGCACGCACTTGGGAGTTCTGCAGGCCCCTTGCAGATTGAGAGTTTGACATCTCTTCTCTACATATCATCCCTTAGAGAAGGTTATCCAGCCAAGAGACAGGATGTTCACCACCTCATGCAGCAACTGTCTCTATTCTTGTTCTGATTGCTAGCAGATTCTTCCTGGATCTGAGAATTACTCAGGTGAATATCCGCAAGAGTCACTGAGCTACTCCAGGGAAAAGACACAATAGAAACTGAAAGCGCAATCCATACATCAGACCAAGAAATGAGGAATTACAGGGATTCTCACATCTTGCTTCGACTGAGCTAGCCTCCAGCTCCATTCAGGTGGTTGATGGGCAAGGGTGGGGGGACAATCCTAAAGCCCGGATGTTCCAGTAGAGTTTCTACCAAAAGTTGCACTGGAACCAAGCAGTGCTTTCTCCCCACAGTGCTTAGCAAGCTCATTCAGGGAGCTACATTTAATTCCGTATTAGACAAGATACTGGTCCTAGAAATTGCACCAGAAAGTATAAAACAAACACATGGGCATAACCTGCAACTTTATAACACCTGGGTTCATTGCACAACCATGGGCTGGTCCTGTCTCCAATTATTGTTAAGGCTTAGCATTTGTCTATAAAGTAGGGCTCTCCCCACTGCACTAGGTCAGAGAATGCTCTGCTAATCAGTGGAGTCAGCCAGCCTGCAATCCCTGCTCAGTAACAAACAGACACTTGGAGAAACACTGAAGGGAAAGGTGGATATTAAGAAAGATAGAAACTGCAAAACCCTCTATTAGTCCAGAATAGGAAGAGAAAGAGATGAAAGGACAAAAGATAAGAACAGAGCAAAAAGCTAACCTTTCTCATTACAATGAGAAAGCAGTGGAGAGAAAAAACAAACAGTTGCAAATTTGAAAGTGGATGCCTAAACCTAAACCTTCTGCAATAAACCAGAAAAGAGAGATGAAAATGTCTTGATTTTCTAATAATTATAGCAATTTAAAATGACTGAAGACTGTTCACTAAAACCATGGAAATAAAAGGGCAAAGCCTAGATTACAGCCCACTTCTCAGTCCTCTAACTTTAGGCCTCCAATGGCCAATGTGAGGCGCCCCCAGAACTGAGCATGCACCTGGCACTCAATAAATGCTTGCTGTTCAGACTGAAAACAGAATCTCAGGCCCAGTCCTCCTACCCCCTAGAAATCAACACTTCAGGTTTAGAATCAAAAAAGTTTAAAGGTGAAAGAGACGAGAAGGATCACCTTTACAAATCAGGAGAGGGTCAGAAACACTAAGAGCCTTGCCAGAGGGTCACACAGTAAGGCAGCAGTAGAGCAAGCACAAGAACCCAGTTGTGCTGACTTCTCATCCATTTCCCTTCCACTACTGTCAGGCTATCTTCCTGATACTCATTTACAACCTGGATGTCATCCTGGACAGGTCAGCCCCAAGTTTCATTTCTTTACTATCAGAAAACAAAAACAGGGAAGAAATAACATTTCTCTCTCCTACCTAAGTTGAAAAGAACAGATCCTGTGGTCTTTTCTTAGGTTGATTACATACACACCAACTTACAGCTCTGGAGCAAAGGCAGCATTCTTCCCCTGAGAGAAAACCTGGAGCTAGCATCAATCTTCAACCCTACCAATGAGACCCAAACTGACCACCGAACACTCACTGAGCTCCTTCCTCCCAGCTGATAGGTGGGAAAGGCCATTTGAGGGAGGACTTCCTGCCTCGATGGGAAGGAAACATGGTAGTAATAGGGGGGAAGGGAATAAGCATTTATTAAACACCTACAATATGCCAGGCACTGTGCTAAACACTTTACAAATATTATCTCACAGGATCCTCACAACCACCCTGGGAAGCAGGTGCTATTATTACTACCCCCATTTTACAGCTGAGAAAACTGAGGCAGGCAAACATTAAGTTACTTGCCCTGGGTCACACAGCTAATGAGTATCTGAGATTGGATCTGAACTTAGGTCTTCCTGACTCCAGGCCCAGCACTCTCTATTGCACTACCTAGCTTACCTCATGGTAAGAAGCTGCCCTACAACTTTTAGCCACAAAAGATTCCTAGGGAACACTAAATATTTGAGACTTCAATTCCTAGGTCCTTGACAGGGAATTTTAACTTGTTCTTTCCCAAAAACAGAATAAAGTAATGTGATCATCGTCACAAAATCTAGAGGGCCCTGGAATTTGGAAATCACAGGATCATACACTAAGAGCTGGAAGGGACCCTTACAGACCATCAAGTCACATAGTTCTTAACCAAGAGTTCATGAACTTTTAAAAAATATTTTGATGATTTTATTTCAATCTAGTTGATTTTTTAAAAATAATCCTGTGTGTTTTATTTGATGCATTTCAAAGCACTGCTGTGAGAAGGGCTCTATAGGCTTTACCAGGCTACCAAAGGTATCCAGGATACACACAAAATTACAAAGCCCTGATCTAATCCAAATGTCATTGCACATATAAGCCAACAGAGCAGAAGAGACTTGTCCCAAGTCACAGGCCAAGAAGCAGAGATGGGATTCCAACCTGGGTCCTCTGACTCCAAATCTCCTATGTTTTTCGCTGTACCACACTCCCTACTTTATTTCTGACAGATTGAGGCCAAGCAAACTGCTCTGTGGATGTCCAAACATTCTAGATAGCTAGGTAGGGTAGCAAAATAAATATGGAGTCAGGAAGACCTGAGTTCAAATTCTGCCTGACACGGACTCTATACGGTACTGGGTAAGTCACTTCTCTGTGCCTCAGTTTCCCCATCTGTAAAATGAGGATAACAATAGCATTTCCCTCCCAGGGTTGTTGTGAGAATCAAATCATCTACATATGTAAAGTACTCCGCAAATGTTAAAAGTGTTAGCTATGACCATTGCTTCACTGGGGCTACAAAGACTCAATAATCATTCAATGAAGAGGCTAAGTAACAAAAAACATTTCATTGGTGAAACACTGAGGAGAAAGTCTCCCTTTAACTGGAAAGCTAAGATGTACACAGGGATCACGAGAAGGCCCTATGTCTCATATAACATATCCCAAAGGTGATGATTTGACACAGGTCTGAGAAAACTGCTTTCGGCACCAAGGGATCCTGTTAACACTTACTCCTGCTATCTTCTAATTTCAGGAGCCCATGGGTGGACAGGAGTCCTATGTCCTGGGCCTCCTACACTAGACTCCTCAATGGCTGCTGCATGGCACACGCTAGCCTCTTTGAAGAACAGGCAGAATCAGCCTTCCCAGCCCAGAGAATGAGTATAACTTTCTCTCTTGTTTAGAGAAGGGGGAATTGAGGTTAGGGATAAAAGAAGTTCCCGTTGAACTTCTAACAAGTTTCCTTTCTCAGTCTCCTGGCCTTAAGTATTGATTTTGACCACACATATCCCCAACCCCCAAGTCAAACTTAAACAGAAACAATTTGAGCTTTTTCAACTTTTTTGACACCTCTGGATTTTAGACCATTCTTCAAGGTGGTGGGAGGAAAAAAATCATTGTAACCACAGTAAATTACTGACTGGGACTGATACTAAGGAAAAACCATACACAAAACAAAATCTGATAGAAACTTTCTTCTAGAGAATTCACAGCATTTCACACTGTCTCCTCAGATGACACAGCATCCCTATGGCCATTCTTAATTAGCAGATGAATGAAATTGAGGCAGAAAAGTGGAATGACTTTGTCATACATAATGAACCATGTGGAATCAGCTCTACACCAACCAAGTCTTTCCTCTAGATTGACCTAGCCTGCAGTAGCAACACAAAAGGCTTTCCATTAAGGGCTTATCTTTTTAGAGGTGGTGTTAATTTCAATCAGATCAACTTCAACCTAAGCCAGAAGAGTCATTTCATTATAAGAAAAAGAAATAAGTAGATTCTGTAATGATAAACAGATAGAATAGTCCAACAAAGGATAATAAGGCAATGACTAAAGTCAGTTACCACATCAAGAGTGATGATGAGTAACAAGGTGGCCAGGACTAGCTCTTCAAAGCTAATCTTGTAAATAAAGATGCTCTCCCATGCCCAGAGTAATAACAAAGCTGACCAATTAACAAAAAACAGTGACTGGCCCTGTTTGTAAGGAACTCATCATACAATATATTTAGAGCTAGAAGGGACTATGCATATAAACTCAATTTGTAAATGAGGAAACTAAATTCCAGAAGCTATTTGCCCAAAGCCAGTCACACAAATAGTTAAGTAGCAGAGCCTGGATGGGAGCAAGGTCCTCTACCTTTAAATCAGTATTCTTCTTCCTATACCATGGAAATCTTTAAAAAAAAAAATTAAGAGTCGAAACTATACTGAAGGCTACATAAAAAGCTATATAAGAGGTTTCTAAAAAGGGGCCAAATATCTGTGCCTATTATTACCTCCTGGTTTTAGCTGAATCAAGTTGCCTCACAAGACTCTTTTATTACAGAACTCAGGGCTACTACTCAGAAAGAAACTAATAGTCAAGGTACCCTAGCTGGTCATATCAGAACGACTTTGCTGGACTTTAGAAGAACTAAGTATCGAAATTCAGTTACCACATAACAAGCCTAAGGAGAGGAAAGCATGATGCATCCATCAGGTCACGGTGGAGAAAGGGATGTAAATGATCACTTAAAAGGCAGGGAAAGGGAGTGTGATGTCCCCATGCCTTCAGTTATTATGTTTTTCCCCATAAACCAGATAAATACCAACTGGGAACAAGATATTCAAATGGTTAGAAATAGTGAGGGTTAGAGTGAAAAGATCCAGTTCAAATCCCATAAGCATTTATTAAGCACCTACGAGCAAAGTAGAGCATTGAGGTGGTGAAATGAACAGAGCACTGGACCTGGAGTCAAAAAAGACCTGAGTCCAAACCTGAATTCTGACACTTACTGCTGTGTGCCTCTGGACAAGTCACTTCACACCGTCTGCCTCAGTTTCCTCATTTGTCAAATGAGCTGGAGAAGGAAATGGCAAACCACTGCAGTATCTTTTCCAAGAAAACCTCAAAAAGGGTCACAAAGAGCTGGAAGAGACTGAAATCACTGTGCAATGGTTGTTGCACAATGAGCAAGGTACTATGCTAGATAGGCTCCAGGGAACTTACCTCAAAATGAAAAACAGTGATACCAGCAAAGTTTTAAAAATGGGATGCTGGCTAAATAGTAATGCTACAGGCAGGAACAGTGAAGCCAGAGGGAAAAGCAGACTGCAGGGGAAAGATAAGCATCTGAGTTTTGGAAGGCTGGACCATGAATAAGGAAATCTAGGTCCTAGCCCTACCCTGGCTACTAACAAACCTTAGAGAAGGCCCTCTACCCGGCTCAGTTTCTGTCTGTAAGATGAGGGGGGGTCTCTAAAAGATCTCTAAAGCACCTTCCAGGTTTAATAACTATGATCTGGCTTCAAGTCCTGGCTCTGCACCCTAAACCCTATGACTTCACCTCTCTAGGGTCCATAAAATTAGGGAGCTGGCCCAGAAGATGTCTGAGGCTGCTTCCAGCTTTACAGCCTAGGAAACTCCCATAGAATCTGGGTTCGAATCTTGACTCCGCTTCTCCATTAAATTTTGGAATGTGAGAAACTGGGTTTGAGTCGAAGCTCTGACCTGTGTGACCTTGGGTCAAGTCTCCCTCTCTGGGCCTCAGTTTCCTCACCTGTAAAATGAGGGGATTGAATTAGAAGATGGTTTCCTAGAATGAGAAGGTGGTCTCTTCCGGCTCTTAAGCTCTGTAATTAATACTGGGCTCCTGGGGTGACGCTGGGGTCCGAAGCCTGCAAACACACGCACACGACCAGATCAGGATTAAAGAGAAGCCCCCGGCCCAAGGCCCCGGGCCCAGCCCCACCCAGGCAGGCCTGGCGGGAGCGGCGTGCGCCCAAACAGCACGAGGGGGGCCGGCCGAGGGAGGGCTCGGCTCAGTCGGGGCGAAGATGGGACCCCAGGCCGGGTCCCCCAGGCCTCCTTCCAGCACTCGGACCCCAGCCGCCCCCGCCCAGGCCGCGTGACTTTCTTCCTTCTCCCCATGACCCGCCCCGACCCGACCCGCCCCCAGCCGCCCGGGCCTCGGCCCCTCCCCGGACCAGAGTGGGCTCGGCCTCCCTGGAAGCCCCAGAGTCTGAAGCGAGCGGCCGGCCGAGCCCTGGAGCACGGGGAGGGCGGAGGCCCCGCCAGGCCCGGCCAGCCCCGGACATGGGTCTCGAACTAGCGTAGGGGCAGGCATGGGCCTGCTGCGATGAAAGGAAGCGGGCGGTTCCCCGGGGCCCGGCCCCGCGCGGCCGGACAACGCGTTGCACTCACCCAACTGGCTGGCACGATGGCAGCGGCGGTGGCGGCAACCGAGCGCGGTCCCGGACCGACTGTCCCCCCCCCACCCACCTTCCCTCTCCCGCCCCGAGCCCGCTGCACTCTGGGAAATGTAGTGCAGGCGCGCTAAGACTTGAGCCGGAGGCTGCAGGAGCAGAACTACAACTCCCGGCGTGCCGCCCGGCGCAGCCCGAAAGCAGTCTCCCTGCCCAGGAGAAGACGGGAGGGAGCCGGAAGAGACAGGGCCTGGCCCGACCCCTGAGCATTGTGGGCTAGCGGAGGACCTCGGGAACTTTCAGCCCCGGCGCCTCCCAGGACTTCAATCCAAACTCTCCCCCTCCCAGAGCTCGAGAACTCTACAGCCCTGGCACCCCCGTGTCTGAAACCTTCCTGGCCCCAGTCCCTCCAGGGGGAATCCAAATTCTAGCCCTGTCACGTTAGCGCTGGAAGAGGCCCTAGGGATGATTCCATTCAGGTCCGCCCATTTTATAGATCAGGAAACTGAGACCTTAATGTCGTCAAGTCATCCAGCAGTTCCAATCCATTCAGTCCCCATTCCAAATCCTATATCCTCTATATTAGAAATCCACTAACAAACTCTGTGTTCAGGGCTGGAGAGAGGGTTTTGTTTTTTTTGGCAGAACACTGGAAAACTAGAGAGGACACAAAGGAGGGTGGCCTAAATGGGGAATGGCCTGGAGAGGATGCTGTGATGACATTGGAGGAGGGGTGTTCAGCTTGAGACTGGGGGACACGGTGGGGGCAGATCCTGTTTCCTCTCCTGGAATCACATCTTATGCAGAAGAAAGCTTGGACTTGTCCTTTTCCGTATGGAGAACGAGAAGCAAA
The DNA here is from genome assembly GCF_028583685.1 of Petaurus breviceps papuanus. Classification (NCBI taxonomy): domain Eukaryota; kingdom Metazoa; phylum Chordata; class Mammalia; order Diprotodontia; family Petauridae; genus Petaurus; species Petaurus breviceps. The sequence continues at coordinate 15,792,604 of NW_027185771.1, forward strand.
ATCTCAGAGTTCCTGAGATGGACTTTCCTGCAAACACAAACTTTTTAACAATTAGGGCTGCTTAGAAGGGAAACTGCTCCCTGGGCAAATAGAGGAAGGGGACTGAATGAGCATTTATATAGCGCCTACCAGGAGAAGCACTTCTTTACAAACATCTCACTGGATCTTTACACAAACCCTGGCGAGGGGGGGGGTGTGTAGATGCTATTATTATTCCCATTTTACAGTTGAGGAAACAGGTTAAGAGACTCGCCCAAGACCACACAGCTAGCATCTAAAGCCAGATTTGAATTCAGGTCTTCCCAGACCCCAGGCTTGGTCCACTGGGTCACCTAACTGCCTAGCAACTCGTGAGTATTACTGAGCTCTCCAGGACAGCATTTGTTGTTAAGGGGATCCATGCAGGCATTTCAGGGAGTCCATGGACTTATACTGGGGAAAAAAACTGAATCTATTTTCACTAATCTCTAAATGAAACTTAGCATTTCTTTCAATTTTTTTCCCTTTTTTTTGGAGGGGGGAAGGTAGGGCAATTGGGGTTAAGTGACTTGCCCAAGGTCACATGGCTGGCTAATTTCGTGTTAAGTGTCTGAGGCCAGATTTGAACTCAGGTCCTCCTGACTCCAGGGCCAGTGCTCTATTCACTGTGACACCTAGCAGCCCCTTAATTATGATTTTAAAGTTATCTAGGGAAGGGATCCACAGACTTGACCAGACTGCCAAAGTGGCCCATCACACACAAAAAAGGAAAAGGATCCCTGCATCAGGAGAATGAAATAATAATTTACTGGGAGATTTTGCTCCTATGTGAATTAGGGCAATTTGCAAACTGGAAATAAGTGAAGTCAGATGCTCACCACTTTGTAAAAAGTAAATAGGGACTTTTTCACTTTTGTAAGCTAGTGTAACCAAACAGATTTAGGGAGTTTCCCTATAATCTTGAGTAGGAAAGGAGATGAGCCAACAGATACCCAATAGGAGGGACTAATATCAACACCCAAATAATGCTAGCTCTTTGTAAAAAAAAAAAAATTCTCCATCTCAGTAAGTCAGAAAGATTGCAAAGGACAGCCTTATCATTTGAGATAACAGGTAAAGCAGAGAATTTCTCCCTTTTCCCCTATGAGAATCAGTTATTTTTAGTACCTCAGAGATAATCTGATCTAAATTCCTAATGTTTCATACAATAGCACACATTCATAAATCACTTCACAGTTTACAAATGTTTTCTCCACAACTCTGTGAAGTAAATACAGTAATTCAAGCATTATTACAGATGAGGAAACAAGCTCAGAGGGAAGAGAGGATTTGCTCAAGGTCAATAAAGGCAGAGCAGAAACCAGAAAAATCCCAGGTCCCTATTCTGAGCCCAGCATGCTTTCTCCTTTACCTAACTGCCTCCTACTTTCCCTTGGTAATATCAATGTCCATATAAGCTAGGTCTTGAGGTCATAGCTATATTAAGGTAACAGCTGTGGTGTTAATCTCCTTTCCTTGGTTCAAAAGAACAAGGAGTGGTCTTATCCAGAGTTTTCCTGATGAAACCCCAGTGTAGAAGAGCAAGCCAATCAGATCCCATCAAGGGTATGTACATGTGGAAATAACTGGGAGAAGGGAGAACCTGTTTAAACAGATGACTGAGAATCTTCTACTTCTTTCCATCACCCATACAATTCCTTTCCTTTCCTCTCCAAATCTCAGGAGAGAATGACATCAGAGAACTCAGGATTCCGGGGCACTAGACAGTTAGCTACTAAGCTCAGTTTTCTTCCCTCAAGTTCTCAGAGAAAAAGGCTGTTGGCAAAGGCAAAGCTAACAAGAAAAGAAATGGGCAAAGACATTGATCAGTGGAGGGCCAGAAGTAGCAGAAGGTCACTGAATTCTACCCTGGACACTTCTTCCCTCCAGGAAGATGGGGTGCCAAAGCTTTTCACAGTTAGAGAATATCAGAATTGGAAGTTACCTTAGAACATGAATATTGGAACACAGGATGTTAGATTTGAAAAGAACTATAAGGTAAGACAGTATTTTACTGCAAAGAGCTAGATCTGGAGCAACAGCAGATGCTGTTGTGTTGTCTTTTGCTTCCTCATGTTTCCTCTGGCTCAACTTGACCCACCATGAGGAGCTACTGAGGGCAAAATGGCCCCCAAAGGCATCTTTAGAGAAGAAGAATCTCAAGGGCCTAAACAAAGCCAGTAGCAAAGGGAAGCATAAAACCAATCAAGGGAGTAGAGGCAGAGAGGAACAGGCTTGTAACATTCAGACACCCAGTTTGAACAAAAAACACTGGCAGCTCATCCTATTTTTCATGGGGGTGGAAATGAGATGTTGAGAGGTGGAGCCTCACAACCCACAGCACAACAGAATAAAATACATGTCAGACAAGAGGAGCAATTCCCTTTGTCCGCCTCCTACCCTGCCCTCCCCTCCCTCATCTCCCATCTTTTGCCCACCACAAAAAAGGCTAAGGCCAACTAATCTTAGAAGAGATAGGAAGGTCCCTCTGTGGATCCAGCCCCACAGCACAGAGACATCATACACTAGTCAGTGCTGCCGCCTTTTAGTTGGATGGTGCAGATGGGACCTCAGAGGTCTGCTCTGCTCTACAGCCTGGGTACACAATTATCCAGATTCTGTTTGGAGACCTCTAATGTTCTCTCCAGGCTGGGATCCCCAAGGCAAGGACAGACCCATAAGGAGGGTGGGGCACAAGCCTTTTTTTGTTTAAAATGAAAAAGAAAACTACAAGAAGATCAAAATACTGGAATGCAGGGTACTAAAGTTCAAGAAGATCCTGAATTATCATGCACTCTCTTCTTCCACTGAGTCACTGCTTAGCTATGTATATTTGCACATATGATCCACAAACAGGCTTCCCAACTAGAACTGAAAGAGCTAGGATGATGAAAGGGCAGCAGAAAGATAAAAAGTGCCTAAGATGAGGTTTTAGAGAAGCCACCACAGCCCAAGAGCCCTTCACACAAGCTTCCATTCCATCCCTCACTGCCCCACCCAACATTCCAAGCACCAAAGACTAGACACATTGTACAGGACGAGTTTAAAGAGCTGGAGGAGCCCAGGGAGGTCATCTAGCCCATTCCCCTCATTGTAGATGAGGAAACTGAGACCAAAAGAGAGGAACTGATTTGGCCCAGATCACATAGGTATCAGGCAGTAGTGACAGGATTCAAAACTAAGTCCTCCACAATAGAGGTATCAAACACGAAATCAGGCATCAGATTAAAATGTAACTGGGAAATACTTTACAAAATAAAAACTCTAAAACATAGATAACATTAATATGTGGCTTTCTAAGTAAAGCTGTAATCTGTAGAGATCTGTAGAAATACAGTTTAGTGGCCTCATTTCTATTTGAGTTTGACTCCACTGCTCTACAGTACATTGGCTGGATTTGAACCCATGTTATTTCTTTCCCAATTCAGTGGTTTTCTCACTATACCTGACATCACGTCCTTCATTTTACGGGGGTCCACATTTATATTTCAAGAGACAAAATAACCAGAATCAAAAAAAAAAAAAAGATCTAACCCTCTCTCACCCAACTGTGCAACTGTGCCTTTCACAGTATCAATTTCTATTTTTAAGATTAGAAATGAGGGAAAGCATTCTTGGCTTCCCATAAGTTTTTGCTTACCAAGAATAAAGATAGAAGACCTAGGACTTACTCATAAGTGCTACTGCCTCAGATTTGGTGAGGATCAAAGGGAATAAAAGGATGGGGCATTATTTTGGAAATGATAAAGTTTTTAGAAATGCAAGGAATTAAGAATATTCTTAGGCCCAAAAGAGGAACCTTGTTCTTCTAAATGCATACCCAGTACAAATTCCAGCTCTGACACTAAGTTTGTGATTAGAAATGTGTGATGAGGTCAGTTTTCTCCTCTGGTAATGGGTTAATGCTTACACTTCATACCTCCCAGACAGGACTGCAGGAAGTATTCAAATCAAGGCCTTTTCACTCCCAGACAGGGAAAGATCAACAGTCAAGGGCAGGACCACCAACCTGTCATAAAGAGCTGGAAGAAAATCTATAACCGTTTTGGAATGGCTCTCCTGCCCCAGGAGTTTCTCATTGAACAGGTAGCCAAAAGCTCAATTCAAAGCCCTTTCAGATCTAGACCTATAGATCTTCAGCTTTGGCTTCATTTGATCTTTCCTGTGGACTCCAGGCTCTTCTCTGCTATAGGAAGAACACAGGGAGATTGTCTGAACAGCCCATAAACCTTTTATGTTCTTAGCTTAGAGTATACCTCCTCACTGAACACTGATGAATGAGCAGAAGCCAGGAGTTTTGAGGATAAACCACCCAACCAGTAAAAGAAGTCACAGCCCTGACTATTGATTAGCTGGATAAGTCACCTCCTAAGAATAACTCACATTTTTGTCATACTTTATGGTTTACAAACCACTGTCCTCACAACAACCTTGTGCAAATATTGCTAAACTGAAGCTCAGAGGGGGAGTAACTTATTCATGGTTAAAACCCCTAGTGTCAGAGCTGGAGTTTTTAACCCAAGACTGCCTGACTTCAAGTATCAGTGCTGTTTGCACTACGGCAAGCATCCTTTTCTTCCTAACTTTTACCAAGATACTTTTCCCTCTCCCTGCTGGATTTCTGCTCTGAAATACCCCAAGATCTAATAGGAATTCTGTTCCCAGAGCCACCAACCCTTCCACTAGACCTTTGTCATCTCTAATATTTAGGGACCTAGTTCAGAGACTTTTGTGGACAGATTCATCTCTCTTTGAAAATAAGAACCCCCAAACCCAAATAAAAACCTTACGTTTTAATTTGCTTTGCCAAACAGGACACAGTGAAAACTTTAGTCTAATTGTACAGAAAATATAATTTTTGTAACCAGTAGCAAACATATCACCAGGATGGTTTTTTTTGTTGTTTAAAAAAAAAAAAACCCAAGTCCCTGGTAAATTGGGTGTACCTCAGAAAGGTTGCCCAGTTCCCCCTCAATGACAAACTGCCAGACAAAAGACAGAGAGGGGAACATCCTGCTCACACCACCCAGGAAAAACTTAATAGATCTGACTCCAGTTCATCACCTCCCCCAACTGGAATCACAGTCCAAAGTTGGGATAGGAAAAGGAAAAGCTGAAGGGTGGAGGGACAAGGGGACGGGGGAGTATTAGATGCTTCTGGGACCTGGGTCCCAACTCTGCCTTTATCACTACACAGAAAGGGACTGTCTCTGATCAACTCCAAAGTCAAGTTCCCCACATATGGTTCCCTGGAGCCTGCCTCCCCACCCATAGCCCTAAGGATGAGTTCCATACAGTGATCACTTTAAATCCTATGGTCATAAAAAGAGTTCCAAACAGAAACAGCCAACAAGTCCTGATCATACCAGATGGTATGTCAAATGCACAAAACCGTGGGGGCCCCAGCCACCCCAGGCCCCTGCCTCAGGAAGGTGTCTGGGCTAAGTACAGTAATGTCAGAGGATCTGAGGATGAGGCAACAAGTGAGAGTGCCTGGGCTCCTTCTGTCTGCAGTCAAGTGTGGTGGATGCCAGGCCAGGAGTCCAACTGCAGAGGAAAGGGGAGAGAGTGGATTCCATCCAGGAGTCCAACTGTGTCAAAGGCAGGGGCTACCCCTACCCAAACGGCAGGCAGAGCTGGCAGGCAGGGGCAAGCAGGACACAGGAGCCTTCCTCACATCCCGTGCTTCTTGCGGATAACAGCCATGGCCAGCAGCCGGTCCTTCTCTCGGAGCTCCTCCCGAAGCTTGGCCTCTGTCAGCCGAAGGTGGCGAATGCTGCCTTTCATCTCCTTCATCTTCACCTCCATCAAGGCCAGGATATCTCGCTGCTCGTTCAGCTTCCGCAGCAGCTCTTCCTCCGTGGTGCCCGAGGACAGCGAATAGGAGTGGTCCGAGCCCGTGTCGGGGAAGCCCTCCTCCCCCACGACCACCAGCCTGGGCCCCGAGGCGGCCGCGGGCACCGCGGGGACGCCGAGCTCTGGGGCCGGGGCCCCCTCGGCCGAGGCGAACTCCACCTGCACCGTCAGGTCGATGGGCTTCACGTCGTCTCCGGCCGGGGGCTGAGGGGGCGCGGCGGCAGCTGGGCCGCTGTCCACAGCCGCCTGCAGTGTGAGCAGCACGGCGGCCGAGGCGGACACCAAGGACGCCTGCGAAGGGGCCGGAAGCGCGGCCGGCTGCTGCGGCTGCGGCTGGGGTTGGGCGGGCTGCTGCTGCTGCTGCTGCTGCTGCAGCTGCTGCTGCTGCCTCCGTCGGGCGGCCGCCCCCGCCGCCCCGCCGCCCCCGGGCCGCCGAGCCTTGCGCTCGTTGACGCCGCGCAGCGGGAAGATGGTGGGGACGCGCACCGTGTAGGTCTTGCGGCCGCCCTGGAAGTGGACGCTGCACAGGCGGTGGCCGGCCGTGGGCTGGAAGGTGGAGAAGCAGCCGCTGACGCCGGCCCGGGACACGTTCTTGAGCCACTGGCGCCGCAGCTCCGCGTCCTTGGGGAAGGTGTAGAAGTGCAGCGCCTTGTCCCGGTGCGAGTTGTTGTAGCAGCCCGGCACGCAGCACGTGAAGCCCGGCATCGCGGCGGCTCCGGCCCGCCGACGGCCCCGACCTCGGGCCTCGGCCGCCGCCGCTCGGGCCCGGAAAACTCGGTGGGCCTCGGCCGAGACCGCGGCCTCGGGCTCCGCTTCGGAGCCCGGCCTTACCCCCGGGCTCGGGCCTCGGGACCCCGGGACACCCACCGACGGGCGAGGCCTCGGCGCCCGCCCGGGACCTCCTACGCCCCCCACCGGCCGGGCGTCGGCGTCCCGCCCCGCCCCGAGCGGAGCCGGGCCTCGCCTCGCTCGTTCTCCTGGGGACGCTCCCCGACGGCCCCCGCGCCGTCCACCCGCCCGCCGGCAGTCCCCGCAGCCACCAGAGCCTGTCAGTCAGTCAGTCAGTCCCGGGGCCGAGACGAAAAAGAGCCCGGGAAGTCGGACTACGCCCCCCACAATGCACCGCGCCGCGCGCTTCCGCCGTTAGCCGCACTGCTTCCGAGGTCAAAGCTGGAGGTGAGGTCAGACGATCCGGGGCTCACCCGGGAAAAACCATCCGCCTAGTGTTCCGCCGGAGCGACACTTCAGCTCTGTCGGGAGGAACAAGAGATGTTTCTGGATAGATGAACTTAGAATACCTTGAGGACCGCCATGCTCTATTCGGAGAACTGATTTTCCCATGATGCACAGCTTCCCGCGCGCCCCGCCCCCCAGCCCGGGGCGGGGGACTACAACTCTCGGCGTCCTCTGCGAGGTGCGGCCCCGCCTCTGCCCTGGGGAGCGCATCCCTTCGTCAACAAGCCCACGCCTGGAGGTGGCGGGCCAGCAGCCCACTGGGGGCTGGGCGGGAATGATGCTCCCGACCCGAGCCCTCCCGGGCCCCTTCCCCGTCCGCTCCCCCATCTTTAGGGCTTAGAAACCATCCTGGACAAAGTGAGGCCCAGAGGGGAGAGGCGACGAGCACTCACCCAGCTCACAAGTAACGAACATTTATTAAGCGCCTGCTGTGTTCCAGAGGCGGCTAGGCGTCCGACCACCCTGGGCCGGGTTCTGCGCAGCGCCCCTACCCCACCACCCCTTGTCCTCCTCTCTGTTTTCTTCCTCTCGGTCCCCGCCTCATCTCCATCCGCGGCTCCCCAAAGCCCTCGGGCTGCATCCTGGGGCCCCTCACCCTCCTTTCACATCGATCATTTCTAGAAACCTAGGTTAAGGGTCTGAGGGTTGGAGAGCCTTGGGCTAGGTCCACGTGATAAGACCCCGAAATTTAGCCAAATCTCTATCCTTGCTCTAAGGAAGCATGCAGTCTAGTAAACACAAAGAGAGAATTATAATACGCGACAAACGGAATTTGAGAGGAGCAAGGGGAAGTTCTGCTTGAAGTCCAAAGGTCATGCCACTGCTTCTGCCCCAGACAGATGTGGGCAGGCACAAAGTTTACACAAATCATAGTCCTTGCCCAAATGAAGATGAAAATCTGTTTGAACACAAGGATAGCCATGATACAAGACAAGATTCCAGAGGAGCAAGAAAAGGTGCTTCCTGAGGTCCAAATGCCTAAGGTCATGTTGCTGTATTGAATGTACTTTCTGTCCTCTTCTCTGCCCACCTATAGGAGACAAATTAAGTACTTGTAGCTCGCCTAGTTCTTTGAATACAGTGGGAGCTTTGATTTTGGATTTTAGAAACTGCAAGAGATCTTAGATTGATTTTAATTGGTGTAATGTAGTATTGACAACCAGCTAAAATGGGCCATGAATAAAGGACCAGGAGAGGGACAAGAGTTAAAAGACTCATTCTGGATGAGTAAGAGATATTTATCCAATTCTCTGTGATCTGGACACTGTGGTCTTTATTTAATCATTCATTCATTTAGCTGTTTGTTTTTTTAACAGTATGGAACTGCTCCTGGCCCCAACGGGATGGGGTCCTTGTTCCTTTTCCTTCTCCATTAAAGGACCTCTCCTTTGGATTTGGGCACTCAATCCATATAGGGTTCATTTCTGGGGGAACCTAGATTCTAGTGAGAGGATTTAGGCTCTCATTTTTTTTAAATGTCACTAAATATTTCTCAATTTCATGTAAAAAAATTTAACATTTAAAAAAATTTTGAGTTCCAGATTCTCTCCTTCCCCACCCTCTCCCACCCCTTGAGAAGGGACAGGTAATATATTGATTATACCTGTGAAGTCACGCAAAACATTTCCACATTAGATATGTTGCAAAAGTGTGGGCACACACACAAGCACATACACATACACACACAAGAAACCCAAGAAAATAAAAAGTGTGCTTACATCTGTACTCAGAGTTCATCAGTTCTTTCTCTGAAGATGGATGGCATTTTTAGTCATGGGTCCTTTGGAACTGTCTTGGATCACTATCTTGATCAGAGGCTCTCTTTTTTAACGAATTTATTTTTAGTTTTCAACATTCACTTTTATAAGATTTTGAGTTCTAAATTTTCCTCCTCCCTATCCTAGACAGCATGCAATCTGATACAGGCTATATATGTAGAATGATATTAAACATATTTCTGCATTAGTCATGTGAAAGAAGAAAAGGAAAAACCACAGGAAAGAAAAAACAAAAAGAGAGAGAAAATAGTCTGCTGCAATCTGCATTCAGGATCCATAGTTCTTTGTCTGGATGTAGATAGAATTTTCCATCATGAGTCTTTTGAAATTGTCTTAGATCATTGCATTGCTGAAAAGAGCTAAGTCTATCAAAGTTAGCCATTGCATAATGCTGCTGTTACTGTGTACAATATTCTCCTGGTTCTGCTCATTTCACTCAGCATTAGTTCATGTAAGTCTTAGGTTTTTCTGAAGTCCACCTGTTCATCATTTCATATGAAACAATAACATTCCATTACCTTCATATACTACAACTTGTTCAGCCATTCACCAATTGAAGGGCATCCTATCCATTCCAATTTTTTTTTTTGAGAGGGGAAGGCAAGGCAATTGGGGTTAAGTGACTTGCCCAAGGTCACACAGCTAGTAAGAGTCAAGTGTCTGAGACTGGATTTGAACTCAGGTTCTCCTGCCTCCAAGGCTGGTGCTTTATTCACTGTGCTACCTAGCTGCCCCTCAATTTCCAGCTCTTTGCCACCGAAAGAAGAGCTGCTAGAAATATTGTTGTACATGTGGGTCTTTTTCCCATTTTTATGATCTCTTTGGGATATAGACCTAATAGTGGCATTGCTGGATCAAAGGGTATGCATAGTTTTATAGCCCTTTGGGCATAGTTCCAAATTCCTCTCCAGAATGGTTAGATTAGTTCACGATTCCACCAACAATGCATTAGTATTCCAGTTTTCCCATATCTCCAGCATTTATCATTTTCCTGTTTTGTCATGTTAGAGGCTCTCCTTTTTAAAAACTTTTTTTCTATTAACAAAACTTTTTTCCCTCCTCAATTGAAAAAGAAAGAAAAACAAATCTTTGTAATTAAAATGCATAGTCAAACAAAACAATTTGCCACATTAACTATATTTTAAAATATATGCCTCATTCTGCATGTTGAACTCATCACCTTTCATTTAGGAAGTGAATAGCAATGGTTTCTCACTGATCTTCTGTAGTCAGAACTGGTCATTGTATTGATTAGAGGACTGGAGTCTTTCAAAGTTCTTATTTGCCTTATCATGTCATATATTGAATAAATTATTTTCCTGGTTCTGCTCATTTCCCTGTGGATAACTTTGCACGAGTCTTCACGGATGTCTCTGAAACTATCTCTTTCATAATTTTTCCAACAATAATATTGTTAGACTTTTTCTCACACTGGTAATCCAGAGAAAACTTGGTTAAGGTTTAAGATTTGGCTCCTGTCTATAATCTATTCAAGGTAGGAAACGGGCGGCCAGGTGGCTCAGAGAGTAAGAGCACCAGCCCCAGTTTTGGGATGTCCTGGGAATCGAATCTGGGCTCAGATACTTAGCACCATACCCAGAAATAACTGGCCATATAACCTTGAGCAAGTTACTTAACCCCAATTGCTTAAAAAAAAAAAAAGAATCAATCAAGGTAGGAAACAGAAAAAGTACTCCATTTACAATATAAATCAGATGTGGGACAGATATCTATTTCAAGTCAAAACACTAGCTGGAATCGGAAGGGAAGCTTTTTCATAGGCCCTGATTATACATTAATTAAACCAACAATCATTTATTACTTGTTTCACGTTAATTATATTAGCAATCATTTCTTGTTTAATATGTGTCAGTAATATGATTATCTAAATAGTTGTAAAGTGGAGATATAGCACACATTCTCCAAAGATACAAACACAAAATAAAACAAAAGTTAAACAAAGCACTTGTACTCAAGAAGCTTATAGACTAATGAGTTCTGGAATGATACTCTGAATTGTCAGGATAATTTTCATTATGGTGATTCACAAAGCACCCCTCAGAAGTTTAGCATGAAAATGGCTATTCACAGAGGCAGAAACTTGTGTAGCCTCAAGAAACAGGAAGCAGAGTCTGTGCCTGGTTTGGTCTCAGCCCTTCAAGATTCAGAAAAGAACCTAATGTCGTTTTAAAAGAAATCTTGATGAATCCAGTAGAGTCGCTGGGACCATCTCTGTCAGCCCTTCCAGAATGCTCAGAAGAGAATCCTTCAAGTTTTATGCTGGGGTATTTTTCCCCCAGTGTGTTGTTTAGATTCTAAACCCAAATTTAAGGCCAATTCCTACATCTCCCACAACACAAACTGTTTTTCCACCCCACCCCACAATTGCTTTGTTCTATGAGAACTACACATCACATTTCATTATGCATGCAACTTGTTTAATTTTCCACCCTTAAAAATCTTCTCTTTCCCCAACTAGTACTTTGTACCTCCCTAATAAAAGGCTCTGTGGAGAGTGTCAGAAAAATGATGAATCTTATACATACCACACCTTTCAGAGTGATTCCACTGTTGCAGAAGTTGCTGCTGCTGCTACTGGAGCCACAGAAACCAGGAACGTTCGTTAAACCTCCTTTGGAGATCATCTGCTTCCATTAGTCAGAGAGGTGAAGGGGTCTCCCAGCCCAGTGTCATATAGCTAACTAAAACATTGGTGGTCCCCAAACTCCTTGTCTAGCATACAACAACATCCCCTGGAGCCAACTTTCTCTTCTAAAGAGAATCAAATTAATCGGAGGCATAGAAACTGTTTAATCAGTTAATTAACATTCAAATATAATTCTCAGAGTTGGCTAGGTGGCTCAGTGAATAGAGCACCAGCCCTGGAGTCAGGAGGACCTGGGTTCAAGTTCAACTCAGACACTTAACAGAAAAACTAGCTGTGTGACCTTGGGCAAGTCACTTAAACCCCAATTGCCCCTCCAAAAAGCAAAAAAAAAAAAAAAAGAGGGAGAGAGAGAAAAGAAACAAATATAATTCTCAGAAGCCCCTGACCCCAAAGAATTAGCAGAGAATGACTGGACAATTTACCTCAAATACTTTCACCTCGGAATTTACTGACTTTTTATCAAAGGGGGTTGACAGTGAGTTACAGTGAAAAACTATTCCAAGAGGTCTTGAATTCAGACTGTGCCTCTGATATTAACTGTGTGAACTTTTGGGCCTCAGTTTCTTCAACGGCAAAATGAAGAGGGTTCAACAAAATGGCATCTGAGGTTCTAATTGAAGTCTTGCCCAGATTATTCTTCCCTGATTAACCCATTTCATTATCCTGGTTCACATATTCTGGGTCATCTTTCCCTTCATCTACATATCCTCTCAGTTGCCAAGTCATCACCCTAATTCGGGACCTCATGTTTATAGTAGCTCTTTTTGTTGTGGCAAAGAATTGGAAATTAAGGGGGTGTCCATCAATTGGGGAATGGCTGAACAAGTTGTGGTATATGCATGTTATGGAATATTATTGCGCTATAAGAAACGGGGAGCAGGCGGTCTTCATATTTACCTGGAGAGGCTTAAAAGAACTGATGCTGAGTGAGAAGAGTAGAACCAGGAGGAATTTGTACACAATTACAGACACAACGTATGTGTGATGACCAACTTTTTGATAGACTGGACTCTTCTCAACAATGCAGGGATATAAGTCAATCCCAAAAGACGCATGATGGAGAGAAAAACGTGCATCCAGAGAAAGAACTAGAAAGAACTAAATTTATATCCAGGTGGAAGCAAAATACCTGATCTTTTTCGTTCTCTTATTTGATTTTATGTCCTCTTTACCATTTTTCATTCCAGCTGGTACAATCCATCCTTATAACCTGACCATTGTATAATGTGAAAGTATTTACAGATCCTATACTTGATTATAAGACGCCATGGGGGGGAGGGGAAGGAGGGGGACAAAATATGAAATTCAAGGAATTGTGGAATTGAATCCTGTAAACTAAAAGGAAACAAACAAATTAATAAATTAAAAATTGAATAAAAAAAAAGAATTTGCTGAGGCTATCTCCAAATCAAGTACAGGCATTTATTCTGGGTAATACACCAAGTGGGGTCCTCCTTAAGGAAGGTCATAGACCCTCAAGGGGGGCAATCCATCAAGGGGAGACAGCCCCCATAGGAGGCAACCCCTTAAGGGAGATGACCCCTAGCCAGGAGAAACTGGAGAAATTAGGTAACCTTATAGAAGAAAACCTGCAAAGGGTGAACAGATGAGGTAATCAGGAACAGAAAGCTGGGGTGATCAGTGACAGGAAAGTGAGGTAACCAGGGGCATGTAGGCAAGGGGAGGTGGTAACTCAGTGTTTTTTTAATATCTAGGCACATCATTATTCCATTGTTCAGTCCATTTGCCCAGGGCATAGAGGCCCTGTTAGTTTCAGTATTTCACTGACCAGTTATTTGGATCTCTTTATCTCATTGACCAGTCCATTTACTTAGGGCAAAGGGGCTCATCTTTCTCTTCATTTCCAGAAAAGCTTCAGGTAATGTCATTATCTTCCCCCCCTCAAGAAGTAGGCACCCAAATTCATTTAAGAAAAAGGGCTGGCAAGAGGGGCGGCCAGGTAGCACAGAAAGTAAGAACACTGGCCCCAGAGTCGGGATGACCTGGGATCGAATCCAGGCTCAGACACTTAGCACCCACCCAGAAACACCTGGCCGTGTAACCTTAAGCAAGTTACTTAACCCTGATTGCTTTAAAAAAAAAAAAAGAAAAAGGGCAAGGATCATGCATTCTTCATCACTACCATATCAGTATTCAGAGCTGTTTGCCAACTCTTGCCCCATCTCACCTTCCTTCTGTTCAGCCTCTATCTCTGTCTGGGGCTTTGTGAGGACATATTACCCCCACTTTCAACAACACACCAATATCCTTCTCAAGGTGCATTAGTCTCCTCAGTACTAACCAACTAACTAATACTATAATATGAACAACTCAAAATGTGCCAGAGAACTTCAATAATAAATTATACTGGAACCAGACCATTATTTGGTCAGATAGACCAATAGAACAAACTGTTGTATACCTGGACATAACAATATTACATAAAATCACAAGAACAACATTTTAAATCGATGTTGCCAATTCCAGATACTCATAATCTCTAAGCACTATGGAATGAAATGTAGCACCCCTCTGGGATCACTTCCCCAACTCTCCTTCCTACTAGTGCCTCACTATTGTGCTTAGAGTTCTTGGGGAAATCCTGAGGGTCTGTGTTTCTAGTACTGTTGCTCCAGAATTACCATCAGTGCACTTCTCACTAATGTCAAACAGTTAATAAGCATTTATTAAGCACCTACTATGTACCAGGCACTCTGGGAAGCACTGAGGTTACCATGAAAGGGCAAACAGCAATTCCTTGCTTTTGAGGAGTTCACAGTCTACTGAAGGAGACAACATGCAACTATGTACAGACAAGTTATATTCAAGATAAATTGGAAACAATCAACAGAAGGAAGGCACTGACTTTAAGGGGGATCAGGAAAGGCTTTCTATAGAAGGTGGGATTTGAAGGAAGCGAAGAGGCAGAGGTTAATAGGGAGAATATTCCGGGCATGTCCTTGGGTGTCCACATAGAAAACTGTTTTCTAACACACCACCAATGCAAAGATGCCAAGAACAGATGATATAAAGTGTGGCATTCTTCAAAGAAACAGTTTAAGCTCATTATGGTTCTTCCTAATCTTAAATACATGATCATCTCTCCTAAATAGAACAAAGTATGGCTCTAAAATTAAAGAGAGAATTGAACTGAAGGATCTTATAGATATTTGATAACATCAAGTTATATGGCTCTACCAAGAAACATACTAAACACCTTCATCTCATGGAACTTTAATCTGATGATATTTATCATTAGATTCTAAGCTCCTTGAAGGCAGGGACTGTTTTTTTGTTTGTTTGTTTTTTGCCTAATTTTGAATTTTCAGTGCTTATAACAGTGCCTGGTACATAGCAGGTGCTTAATAAATGTTTGATTGATATAAAGAATGTTATTTAGATTCGATAAATCCCATAATGTTATTTATCATTAGATGATAAACTTCTTGAGGGCAGAGACTGTCTTTTGCCTCATTTTGTATCCCCAGTGCATAGCATAATGTCTGGCACATAGTAAGCCCCTGATAAATATTTGATTGATATCAAAATGTCACTTAGATTTGATAAATGACCTGGTGAGGGACTGTGCCAGTTGGCATACCTCTGTCCTCTTTCTAAGCTAAAAAATGCTTAGATTTAGAATGATATTAAATTAAGACAAATTGGTTTTGACAGACTTTTGTCTAAAACTAAAAGTACAGTATCGCTATATTTTTCTTTGATATAGCTGAGAAAGGACTTGAAAGACCCTTCAAGGGCAATATGCAGTTAAATTCAACTAATGATATATTGACAAAAAAAAATTCAACAAATAGTTGAATAATGGAGATTTATTTATAGAAATGGAGGGATTTTTGATGTCAATTAAAGACTAGGTCATTCACACCAGCAATTACAGGAAGGGTATCCTGAAAGAAACAGAACTTAGTGATCCAGTTGGGGAAGCGAGGTAGATTTGGATTTGGAGTCAGGAAGACCTACCTCAGATACTTGCTAGTTATGTGGCTCAGTTTCCCTATCTGTAAAATGGGGGTAATAATAAACATCTACCTCTTAGGATTACTGTGGGGTTAAAATAAAATAATGTTTGTTTGTTTCTTTTCATTTTTCAAATGCATTATTAACTTCTGATTTACATCATTACATTTCTGCCAGATTTTGAGTTACAAATTTTCTCAGCATTTTTCCCCTACCCACCACCCCAAAACAGCAGTACCACAGGATATCCCCTCCTCCAATCTGCTCTCTCCCAAAATCTTCTCCCACACCCCCTTAGACTTTTCCAGTAGGGCATGGTGGATCTCTATGCCCCAATGCTTATATATCTTATTTCCCAATTACATGTAAAATAGTATTAATAATAGAATATATATACATGTGTGTGTGTGTATATATATATATATAATTTTAAGCATTTGATTTTAAAACTTTGAATTCCAGATTCATTCCCTTCCTCTCTTGTTGCCTACCCTTACTGGGAAGATAAGCAGTTCAGTATAGGTTGTACATGTGTAGCTAATGCAAAACATTAACATTGTAGATATATTGTAAAAGACTGACTGTATTTCCTTCCCTCCTATCCCACCACCCACTTGTTCTGTTCTCTACTTTGATCCCATCCCTTTTCAAAAGTGAGTGCTTCCAACTTCCCTCCCCCCCCAGCCTGCCCTTCCTTCCATCATCCCCCCTCTCATCCCCTTCCCCCCTACTCTCCTGTAGGGCGAGATACCCTCTTTAGTGTGTATGTCATTCCCTCCCCAAGCCAAGTTCAATGAGAATAAGGTTGACCCATTCCCTTTTGCCTTCCTATTCTTCCTCTCCATTGTAACCATTTTCCCTTGCCTCTTCTATATGAGGTAGTTTACCCCATTCTGTCTCTCTCCATCACCTCTCATTATATTCCTCTCCCACCTCTTAATTTCACCTTTTAAGTATCATCCTTTCCTGTTTTGATCCTGTGCCCTCTATGTATATCTGTAAACATATATACACACATTCACATATGTATTCATACACCAGTATACCCTCCAATATAGACATATATATATATATATATATATATATATATATTTCCTTCAACTATTTTCATACTGAGAAAAGTTTCATCAGTTACAATTATCGGTTTTCCATGTAGGAATGTTATTAGTTCAACTTTGATAAGTGACTTATGATTTCAAGCTTCTCTTGCTTCTTGTATCTGAATGTCAAATTTTCTATTCAACTCTGTTTTTTTCATTAAGAATGCTTGAAAGTCCTCTATTCCACTGAACGACCATATTTTCCCCTGAAAGATGATACTCAGTTTTGCTGGGTAGGTGATTCTTGGTTTTAATCCCAGCTCCTCTGCCCTCTGGAATATCATATTCCAGGCCCTTCGATCCCTCAGTGTAGAAGCTGCCAGATCCTGGG